>NW_020524874.1:0-70579 GCF_003368295.1 Carassius auratus | reverse complement strand
AATACACATACACACAGACCTTTTTAACACTTTTCAATGGATTTTTGTGAAAAAAACAAAAGTGTGGGTAAACTGACCACCTGAATCAACACAAGTCCCAAACATCCAGTACTTGCTAGCATTGGAGAGGCAATATAATGGACAAGGGATGATCATGAACAGTTGTTAAATGCTTACTAAGATTAATAAACATACTCCAATAAAGCATCTCCCCAGACACACTGCTTCCTGAGTAGGGTCAGACATCATACATGCTTCTTTAAAGACCCTGTGGCATGCTTACACTTTAGCAAGCACATGACTGAAGAGAATGAGAGAGAGAGAGAGAGAGAGAGAGTAGATGACACAGCACTGAAGGCAAAAACGTTGAGAGAATGCAAGAGGGTGGAGGTTAGAGAAAGCAAAAGACTAATGAAACTGAAACATCGGGGGTATTTGTTTCAAGGAGAAGAAAATTAATAAGCATGAAAAATAATAATCCCTCAACACTAGGCCACATGGAATGAATTAAAGCACAACAGCAAACCAATTATTACAGGGGTAAGCAATGTGGTATAGTCTTTACAAAGAAGTAAACTACTAAACTAGAAGACACGTGAGCGCACACACCTCTTCCGCTGACTGCATCTGTTCTTACACCAGAGCAGGATCCAGCCAACCACTCACACCACTGACTAACAAGCACTGATGACTCAATCACAACCCATTTAGATCTAGTTAAACAGTTCTACTGTAATTCAGTGCGTCATTCGCGAGCAGAAGCGGTGCTCTTTAAAAGGAATTAAAAAGCAGTAGACAGGATGTGATATTAATATCAGAAAAAGTTCTGGGTAATTTGTGTAAGCTTCTTGTTTTGTGCAGTGGGAGACCAAAGAGCAGTTCAACTAAACCAGCTAGAAACACCAGCCTGGCCAGGACAGGACTATATTACATCAACTAAAACCATCTTAAACCAGCTTAAGCTTTTAGCAGGGTTGGGAGAAAACATGATTCCATTTGCTATTTGCTTTTTTTTTCTCATTAAATTTATTAAAGGTCACATTTACCTTGTAATCCAGTCATTCAATAGGAATTCAGTTGTGGAAAAGCTAAACAGGCAAGTTGGTCATGTACATTCGCTGTGTTCACCAATGGAAAGCTGCTTGGTTTGGAAGTGAAAACATAAAATGCTTAAAAATGCTTTGCATTGCTTTGAACATTTCCTTAGATCCCACCTTATCACATGCTACAATGTTTTCCAAAACCATAGGAAAACAAAGCCAAAACCCAGATTTTTTGGACATGTGGTTACCATAAGTGTGTGAGCTGTGAGCATATATGGACAAACAACTGATAAATGGACCATCTTCCTTTCGTTCGCCCTCAAAATCTCATAATTTTTTTTTTTGCTAGTGTAACCACACACTTTAACCCCTATTTATTTATGCCATATGGTTGTGGTGCTATTTTAGGTTTAACACTTTTTGCTATTGGCTGGACAGTTGCTGAAGAGAATTGGGAGACCAGCAAAAAAAATATATATAATGGAGGCGCTCTGTAAAATGGGCCCTTATGCCAGCTGATTAGCTGTCGGAGAGCAGTCTTATTCAGGGGGGCATGACGAGAGTGCCTCGCTCCATAAATCTATAACAGTTGTGATAATGACACTCAGACTGTGTGCAGTGCTATAATCCATTAGGCTCTCTCACCATTGCAGCACCTTTCCCAGAAGCTGCTCCGGAGCTTAGCCAAACCTCAAACATCCATGAGAAAAACACAGCAACAATAAATTAAGCATCGTGGCATGCGGGCACATGCTTAAACCCCCTAATGGATCTGTGTGCCTTAGCTTGAAAAAAATAGCCAACCATCAACAGTGGATTTGTTATAAAAAGCTAAGGGTGACTGAGAGAAGATGGCTGCGAGCTGAATCATTAGTGGAGAAGGATCACATTGAGCCTCATTTACGAACGGAGAGATGTACTGTGATGACTCTGATGCAAATAACTGAGGCTAATTTCAAAAATTCATGCAATTCATTCTTGAAATTTTATGAAACAGGCTAACGACACACATTAACAGATGCCTCTTGCAACCAGCATATTAGCATCTTCCAGAATACTGACACTGGTCAAAATGGGTGACTTATACTGAAGAGATGTCAACAACTTCACTAAATTGATTATAAAAACCCTTCTAAAATATCTATAACAAGCATTTTTGAACAAACACTTCACACAAATTGACCAGTGCATGAGTTATAGTGACCCATAGTTCTTATATAATTGACAAGTCATCCCTTTGACAGACATTCCTCTCAAAAATACATCCATGGCTATTACTTTTGAAGATCAATTTGACCCTACATGACAAATCACAGCTTAAGAGTGACAATTTGTCCCAATGATTGGTCAATAACCAACTTATTCCAAATTAAACATTCACTGAGTTGGTCAATAATTTGATCACACTGTAAATTAAAAATTACCCTCAACAGCATCAGTTATATATATATATATGTTTCTATATATATAGAAAAGATCAGAAATATCTGTTCCTCAAAAAGGTTTTGGTGGCTTTAATGGGTCTGTTACTTTAGTTACTGTACATTCACTCTTAAGAAAAGAAGCATTTTTAGTTTCTCCAGCATGGTGAAACAAAAGATCGCATTTATGAGTGTTTTCATCATTGGATGAAAACACTGACTAACGTATAATGAACACGATGATGCATTTGTATAAGAGCAGACAATTTTGATTCCACAATCTGAGAGAAGTAGCTGCTGAAATGGATATTTTAACGAAATTACTTTCTGTGTTAACCGTATTTGTACATACCAAAAATAACACTTAACTTTCCTCTGATAACAGATGTTCTATAAATAGACATCTGGCAAACATCTTATCTTGTAGAAACTATCCAAAGCTTAATAATCCAACACCATTTGCTTCATCTTATCTTGTAGAAACCATCCAAAGCTTATTAATCCAACACCATTTGCCTGAGGCAATCTAAATCATTAAATAAAAATCCCCAATTGAAAAATTACAATTGACAGGATGAAGAGGAATAGCGATGGGGGAAAGAGTCAGAGAAACACAGGTTGTTTCTGCAGTTGAAACTGGAAGGTCATAAAGCTTTGATAGTTCCAGTATTTACTATCACCTTATATCATGTACAACTACAGCAAACTTTTCTATAATAATTCATGCACACACGCTGCTGTAGAGAACCATTGCCAATTCACCTGTTTTATGCTTATGAGCTTGAGGCTATTCACAGACAATTAAATCATCATTCAGTGGAGGAAAATAGTACCTTAGTCGAGAGAAACAAAGCTAAAACAAGCCCATTTGGAGGATAGCGTATGACCAGGAACCCTGATGCATGATGGGTAAAGTTCAGCAAAAATGGAATTGCTTACCGAGCACACCAAGCCGATAGTTCACGGTTATGACAATGACGTTGCCGTAACTGGCCAAGATGCTTCCATCGAACATATTTGCTGTTCCTTCCATGTACGATCCTCCATGTATGAAAACCATCACAGGTTTGGGGGCTCCCGCTTTCACGAATGTCTGGAAAAAGGAGGGTAGAAACTATTAAACGACAAATTTCTGTAGACAGCCTGGAAATTTATTCAGAGCTGAGGGCTCCCATTTGCTTAAATTGGCCACATTGGCTTTATTTTGAGACTAGATCGTTTTTTGGAAATGAGCTCGTTAATTTCCTAGGCAATACGAATGTCATGTTCCTGGTGATCAACTTTTTTGTCTTAAGGGGCCTGTCAGTAATAAAATGTGGGCATTAAAATGGGCATTTTAATTTCCAAAGTAATACTTTGAATTAAGATTTTGAAAGATGACTATGAAACAAGGTGGACAAACTTAAAGTGTGAGGGCCTCATCTGTGCTCTCAGAATGGGATCCACTTGCCATTCACCTCATCTTCTCAAATCCCATATTTCTCTTAGCAATAAAAATAGCACACTTTTTAAATTTCCATACATTGCTTAGGCAAAGTAATCCACTTTGGGAAAATGGTCTCTGTCCGAGAGGGAGGTATTTTCAAAACACAAATGTGATGCAGATGATAACTTTCGTCTTGCTTGAGGGAGAGTGCCATTTCATCATGGTTGCAAAGCCTTCACATAAATCTCAGTTATTTTATTGGGCATGCAGGGACCTGCTTCTGGGAGGTCTCATAACAAGCAGAAAAAAAAAACGAATGAAAAAAAAAAAAAACAACAATAATTTTCTAAGACAATTTTCTTAAGGTCCCTAAACAAGTCCACCTCTTGCCAAATGTGTGCGCACACAAGTTTTTTTTTAAGCCATCATTTGTTTTCTCTTCTCATTTCAGTTAACTTCTTTTGTCTCTTTTTCTTGTGAAATGCTTCAAGTGAGATTTGCAAACAATGGAACTTCTGTATCAGGTGATTTAATGTCTCATCGTCTTCTCACCTCATCTCATCTCATCTCATCTCATCTCATCTCATCCCTTGCTGTTCCGTCTCTTTCCAAAATGCTCAATGCAAAACACATATAATGGGTTTGTCATTGTCAGGCAACGTAGATGCCTCGTCTCATCTTATCCCTTATAGTCTCATTTTGTATCTCCTGGGCCCACTGTCCCATCTCTTCTGTTCTTCTCTTCCAGAATACTTCAAGTGAGATTTGCACACAGTACAGTAGTTCTTCTTCATCAGTCAATGTAATTTCTTGTCGTGTCCTCTGACCTTGTCCTGCCCCTGGTCCTTAAATGTTAAAAGTGAGATTCAACCCTTACCCCCATTGTGTCCCATCACAATTTAAGCCTCTCTAAAAGGGCTCACAGTGAGATTGCCAAAAATGAGTATTCTTTATTAGGCAACATGATGTCTCATGTCATCTCATCTTCCTTTGTCCTTTACTGTCCCATCTTGTCTCTTCTTTCCAAAAGCTCAAAGTGAGATTTGCAGTTGCAGTGTTCCTCAGATTCAATGACCAAATTTTTTTCTAATCTCTTTTCTTTTCTCGTCCCATCTCCTCTTGTCTCACCTCCTCTGCCCATCTCTTCTCCGCTTCATCAGAAAATTAAATGTCTCATCTTCTCCATTTTGGCCTCATCTCAATCCTTTTTATGTCTTTTCTTTTCTTGCAAAAATGTTAAGCATAAGATTTTCTCACAACAATCTTTCTTCATCAGGCAACATAATGTCTCGACTTGTCTCACCGAGTCTTGTCCCATCCCATCTCTTTTGTTTTCCTCTTGTAAAATATAGATTGTACTCAATGATTCTTCTTCATCAGGTCATGTAATGTCTCTTCTCATTTCTAGTCTCATCATATTCCTTTCCATATTTTCTTTTCCCAGAAATGTTGTGGCTTTGTATGAAAAAGTACTTTATTAAGCTCTGATCATGCATAGAAAAGATCATAAGTTTCATATATAATTCCATGGCTTTTTTAAATGAAGCATTAATTAGGTTTTAATATCTTACATTCATTTTGATAAATGAACTGAACGACTCATAAACCTCAGAAGAATGTAAACTAGCCCAGTGAGTCTATCAGAGTCCAGGAGGAGGGAATGACAGGAAGTGATCCCTCGGAAGCATGAATATTACATTGATCCCGGTCATCTTTTCAGAGTGACAGAAATACTCCCAATCTGCAGGCCAGAGTTCACGTGTGCATGCGCACACCAGTATGTTTGTATTCTTCTAAGTCTTTTTTAAATGTCGTAAGTCAACAGTAAATCCAGTGTACCATGGCCTTTCTCCAAAACGTCACTTCTAAATGATAATGTGACTGGAGTTTTTCTGTCACTGATGAAATACGACTGACTATGCCCTGTCTTACAAATGCTAAGCTGTTTTGAAAATGGTAAGGTCAGTAGAGACCCATATGTGCATATTGTCCATTCAAAGGGTTTTTAAAAACATATATTTTTTTGTCCATAAAATTAAAGTCAATGGGGTCCAATGTTGTTTTCCACTTCCACTGAATGGTCAAAAAACAGTTAAAACCTTCTTCAAATGATCAAATGATGTGTTCGCAGAAAAAAGAGAGTCACAAGAATTTTGACTTTTTTCTTTCTTTTGTGTAACCCAATTCTTTGGACTTTCAATCTGGCACAATCTAAGACCACATACTTACATTGTCTCTCGGGCCTACTGCCAGATTACTTGAAAAAGTCAATAAACGTTGTACCCTTCATACTAAAGCGCCAGATTAATGAACGTGTCAAGAGTGGCTATTGATTTTGGTGATAGTTTGCTTTAGTAAATCTCCAGCAAATAGTCATATCTGGAGAATCCCTTGGCATTTGAAGTTGTTATACATGATTGATGATCCAAGTATATGGTCCTTATGCAGCTTTTATATTGAAAACAAAAATGTAAACGAATTAGAATATATATTAATATCGGTGAGTGCGCCACTGATGTGATCAAGCCAATTACTGGATCTATGAAATACAATCAGAGGAGTTGTTCGGTGAGAACTGTCGCCGATGCCACAGCAGTGTGCAGTAATAAGGTAGTGTTATGTCTACATAATTAATGTGCGCTATATGTCTCCTCTCAGCCCTATCAGCTGCAGCTGTCTAAGAGCCAAACAGCAGCTCTTTTCCACTTAGCAAAAAGCGCATGCAGATAGGCCTCAGGAATTTAAATAACGTGTTTACTTAAATGTTTAGCTCGTTCGGCTACATAAATTCACTGATACGTTGGATTAAAAACAGTTACTGAAGCACTTTCAAGTGAAACTTGAAAACTGTGGTAATTTAGGTCAAGCTGTTTCTAGTAGTGCTGTCAAACGATTAACCGCGATTAATCACATCCAAAGTTCCAAAGTTTTTGTTAACACAATATACAGTATGTGTACAGTGTATTTTTATTATGTATATATAAATACATTCACATACAGTATATATTTTGAAAAATATTTACTTGTATATATTTATATTCATAAAATATACATTATATATATATTTAATACATAACATATTTTTTCTGAAATATATACATGCATGTGTGTGTATTTATATATACATAATAAATATACACAGTACGCATATATTAAATAAACAGAAACTTATTTTGGATGCAATTAATTCTGATTAATAATTTAACACTATTAGTTTCTATGTATGTCAAAAGAAAGGATTTTGCATGTTAAACTACTGTTTGATTTAGAAATCACCTGCTTTTCGACAAGATAAGAGTTCATGACAAGCAGACTTTGTCCGTTTATAGTGACCTTTGAGTATTTTGACACACTGCGTTTACTTTTCTGTTTAAAGTTCTTTAGTAAATGTTTCAATTACGTTAACATAAGTACAACGTAACATAAGTAAACTATGTAAAGTAGCAACGCCACAAAAATTTTACTTACTAGCAAATCCACAGCTACGTTTCATGTTAACAAATGGTAGTCTTTTTCAGAACAGTGTAAGTTTCTGAAAAAACAAGCTAGCGCAATAAGTATTTTAGCAAACAAGCTAGTGAACAAAAACGATGTAGTGCAGCAAAATGCTAAATGTGTTGTGTTGTGCTTGAAGCTTCACAGCAGAGCTGTATCAAAGCATTCAAAGGAAATTAATTAAAATTTATAGCAAAATATTTAGTGGAATGATGTGGTTTGGGACTAGATTTTTTCATTAAAATTTTCAGCTATTTCATATATAGTTTCATATATGTTTATATTTAGAGTAATTATCTGTCCAAGCTCAATGCTGTGACTTTATTTGTTTATTCATTCATTCAAAAAAGTAGTTTCTGTTACTCTCTTACTACAGTACAAAACATTGAGTACCTAGCCAAATATGTTTTCAAAATAGCTTCCCAACTCCCAACGATGTACATGAACAAAGGAAGGCCCAGGCCAAAAAGTTGGTGTTGTTTAGACAAATCCTTGAAAAAAAGAAGCTGGAACAGGTGATCATTGAAGACGTCTTAAAAGATCCACAGTAGATCTGAGAAAGCATGTTGCTGTCATTGGGCAGTTCCTGGTTTCTTAAGGATTTTTTAGCCATTGTAGCTTGATGTACAACATACACTTGATGGGCAGCTGTGAGTGTCCGGAAGGTAATTCAGGACCAGGACTCTGAAGATGCTGAAGTTTCTGATGGCGATGAGTGTTTTCCCAGTACTGTATAACGTCGGGCCTGCTTAAGAGGATTACTCTGTCGGTTTTCAAGAGAGTTCATGTGAGATACTCTGTGGGATCCTTACTGTATATTTGTGTTGCTGTAATCTTTTGATGTGCAGATCAAAGCGAGCAGGCACTTTCCTGGTTTTAGCCTTCTCTAATTGGTTCTTATTTCATTTGATTATACAGGAGACAGTATTCACTGGGTTTCTTTTCTGACATGAACACGAAAAGAAATGCTTTTATCACGTACAGTCACTCAAGGATTATCATCATTAGATTCTGTACCTCTTTTACAGTCTACAGCCCAGGCATTTAATCGATGTGTTAATTTGTTGTGCATCTCTATAGATTTCTGCACAACCACTAAACATCAGGCAATTAAAAGTCGTCTCAAAGGATGGACAGTAATGACTACTGATGCACAGTCTGATGGAAATGCAGACGTGGCATTTTGGATTCCAGGAACATACAATGTCGCATAGGAAATTTTTGCAGGGGGCTTCTGGTTGAATTTTGGAAAATAATCAATTTGGGATTTTTTTTTTTTTTAAACAAGGGGATTACCTCAGAATATATATTTTAAAAAGGCAGAAGGGTTGAAAAATCATGCAAAAAAGTGTTAAGAATTACTATTAGGAACATTAGTTTGTTTATTTGCTTGTTTTCGGTTTGTTTAGGTGAGATGCAACATATAAAATTAAAAGGAAATGATACTAAAAAATATTCAAGCAAAATCCTATGAAGGGGTTATTAACAATTATGTGTATCTGGAATGACGGGAGACAGGTCACATCAAGCCAAAACGACAAAACACATCCAGCAAAAAACGAGCAAGAAAAAAAATCTCCACTCTCAAAAAAGGACAAGAAATTTAAGAAAAACAAAGAAGAAAAAACCGGAGGGTTCCTTGTCATGCATATCAGTTTGGCATCAAAAAAAAATACCTTCATCCTCAGCACCGTCATTATCAGCTAAATCATCATTCTGTTTCTTTGAAAGAGGACCTAGGATCAAGAATGGAAAAGATGGAGCAGAGAGAAAATACAAGAGCAAACAAGCCTTCAAAAAGTGCTTCAAAGACACAAAGAACTCGCATTGAAATCCTTGGCTTTAAAAACGACTGCGCATTTAACCAATAGAAAGAAAGAAAATCAGAAGGGAAGATCTGAGCTAAAAATTTTAACTAAATAAATATGTTTAGATGTTTACAAACTTGTAAGACAGAAAATAAACTTCTTATTGCCTTACTGATTCATGTAACTGTACAAAACAAGATATTCATTTTCAAGTCAAAAATATTTCTCGCCTGATTATCAAGGGGACCAATGCAGTTTTTTCACAGGGTTAACGATTCAATTTTAACATGTTTCTCTTTTTGCAATAATGCACAGCATCTTCCAAACGCATTCAACAGCCAAAGCATTGCGTTGTTATTTTACACCTGTGGGTAAACAGATAATACCTGATTTATTAAAGGAAACAGCCAATTATGAAAAGACTATGTTTGCAAGTATAAACAAGAATCTATATGATCACCGGTTGCTTTTTAGTCTGCAAAATAATGCAGAGGCACAGCAGAAATAACAACGCAAGTCAGAGGCCGGTGAAGATTAATACTGTTTTCTTGCTTATTGTTTTCAGTGATATAGTTTCTGACTCAAGAATGCAGGAAACACTCACACACGCAGACATACAACAAACATAGATGAACTCGTGCATGCAGGAAGCCAACACCAAGCCAAAGACCTCGGTACACATGCAGGGGTGTGTATAGTGTGTGTGTGTGTGTGTGTGTGTGTGTGTGAGAGAGAGAGAGAGAAAGAGAGAGAGAGAGGGGTAGGAGGGCTAGGGGATGAAGCAGCTCTCTCAGCCAAAAGTCAATCTGTCCATTTAATCAGACAGCTGGGGCCAAAACTCATGACCCACACATTCTAATGGACCACACAGGGGAATGGAGAGGGCCGTGCGCTGCATTGCGTCCATTTTATTTTGGTGAAGCTCTGTGTTTCCTGGTCTGGGCCAAAACCTTTGTAACTCCAAAAATAGGTTGAAAACGACAGCTGCTGTTTTGAATAAAAACATTGTTAATATTTAAGGCTGTTCTTCTCAGATTTTCTCTGAAAAAGAAACAAACATTGTGCATTTGCATATAAAAACAGGTTAATCACAGCAGATAAATATTCAGTGCACTGGATCAGGTCAATCAATGCCCTGCGTGCACAAAAATAAATGGAGAAAGTGTGTGTGTTGGGGGGGGGGGGGGGTAAAACATTTGATTAGATTAAAAGTACATTCATTGTCATCACAGAAAGCTAATACAAATAGCTTGCAAATTGATTTGCATTTAAACAAAATACTGGGTCAAATTCAGTAACAAACATAGGATAAATGATTGTGTGTGTGCGTGTGTGTGTGTGTGTGTGTGTGTACACAAAGTCATTCATGAATTTCATTTATTTGTTTAATAAATTATACTTAAGAGAGTAAGTTTAAATAATAATAATAACACTTTCACTGAAGTTGACCCAGCGGCATAAAATAGAAATCCTTTAAAATGTTTTAATCACACTAATCAGCCCTGCAAAGAAAAAAATAATTTAATAAATAGCAAGTCCAGACCAACAATTGACTAAATCCTAAATCCCTACCACAAATAAGCTTGCACAATAACATCAACTATAATGAAAATGACCTCAATATCCCTGTCTTGAAGCCTCATAGTTCTGTGGCTTATTACACAGACCGATTTTTATCAGTAGATAATTGTTTTGGGAGCAATCTTCATTATACAGGGTGGAGAATTTGAGCGCCACCTAGACTCCAGCTGACACGAGGGCCAGGGGTGAATGGAGCAAACAGACAGGCAAAGGCAGAGATCAGGCCTGAGCGAGGCATGGCTTAGAGTTAATCTCGCCATCAGTCCAAAACATGTTTGCGAAGACTGACTTTCTCTGGATCTCAAAATGTCACAATGGAAACTCAGTGTTTCCATCCGATGGGTAAAAAATGGTCAAAATAAGACTCTACAGAATAATATCAACAATAAAATGCATTTTATTTACTAGAAGTACATGTTCTCCTATGACTGTGACACACAAAGCCAACACGTCAGTAAGCACAGTTTAAGCGGTGTGTTACACACCATTGGCACTAGTTGGACCCTGTCGGGGGCTTTTCGGCCGATTAAGCATGTTGAATCTGTTGTCAGGTGGTTAGTAAGAAAGCTCACTCTGATTGGCTATTCAGCTTAGCGAACCAGGGCATGAGACGGAAAACGAAAGCTAAAAACGATGAAGTTAAGAGGGCACTTGCACACTGCTCTTCTAAGGGGGCATTTATACAACGCTTTTACATAATTTTATTTTTTTACTTTTAATGTATCTTGGCTGTTCATTTATGTTTTAGGGGCCGGGTAACGCAAACTTTCGAAAAAAGGTTTCAAAGCTTTTGAAAATGATACAGTTAATGCCTCTGTGTAAAAAAAAAAAAAAAAAAAAACTTGAATTAGTGAAAAATGGCATGCAAAATGTATTACGTGTTATTTTTACATGTTCAGTCTATATATATATATATGTGTGTGTGTGTGTGTGTGTGTGTGTGTGTGTGTGTGTGTGTGTAGACACGTAGAATTTCTTTAATGCAACCTTTTTAGTAATTTTTGCGGATTGGTGTTAACAGGGATCGTTTTTACCACTTTGTCACCTGTATTTGAAACATTTCAAAAACACAAAGAAAAACTTGTTTTCAGGTAAATATACCCTAATTTTACATGTTTGTCTTACCTGAGCATTTCAATATGTAAAAATATTAATAAAAATGATATTTACATACCAGTCTTAGCTGTCTGGAATGAAGAATATTAAGACCAATGGATCAACGTGACTCATATTAGAAAATTAGGGCTCTATGAAATCAGTTGATTTTTTCCCCCTATTTTTATCTTTTCTAGATTCTGTTTTAATGATTAAATAAGATAAACAATTGTCATGAAGATTACACAGTTTAACAGCAATTATATTTTCTGGATTCCATTTCAATGGTTTCATAAATTTCAAAAATCAAAATAGTCTCTAATTAACTGATTTTATAATTATTTTTAAATGTATTAATATAATTATTTGTGTTATTTATTTCCCCAGAAATACTGTGTTGTGCATTGCATTATGGTAAATAAATTCTGGCAAATATATTATAAATATTCCTTTACAAATATTTTTTAAATAATAATTTCATTAGATGTAGTAGTAGCAGTACTAGTAGTATTGCATATATTTATGTTACAGTTTCTTCAAGTTAAACTGATCTTTTATTTTGATGGGTTGCTTTAGGTTTCTGTTTGTATAGGTTTTCTAAAAATAAACTGTACAATGCTAATGAAGTGACTCTCATAGCAGTTCTAGAGATCATGTTCATGTGTTCATGTACTCAGATAGTGAGATGGCAGAGGCTAAAAACACCACTGGTGTCACGCACACTTCAGTATGTGTGTATTAACTGAAACCGTACTTCTGCACCATTCCTTCACACAGTGACATGCAGAATTCCTATTTAAATAGTGTTTTGGGTGCTTAATATTCACAGACACTAGTCCATATAGCATGTTGGTTTAAGTATACTGACATACCTTTGATTTATTTAAAACATAAAATGGCCCAATTTGTATATCTGTAAGTCTTAGTTTAGGCTTTGAACAACAAATACAGACTATCGCCACCTGCTGGTATAAACAGTCATTTCCTCTCAAGCAGGCACAGAACGCAAATGCTAGTTGGCTGTTGACTGTGTTAAAGCACAACTTTTTGGCCCAGATGCAGGTGACGTGAGATAAGTCGGCGTTAGTTATTTTACATCGGGTTGGTGTGTCACAGTTTTTATGGGAGAAAAAGATGACAAATGTTTTTGACTTTGGTTCTTCACAAAACCGAATCCACATACTAAGTGTTTTGGGCCAAATTAATTTCTGAAATTTGAATACTTCAGGTTAGACTTCTAGAGCACGGAGCAACGGAGGAACACCAAGAGAGCGGCTTTCCACAAATGTGCACTTATGTTCCCTGAATAAGAGTTTGAAAGCAAAGTTTATCTGCATTTTTTTAAAACATAATCAACTCACCATGTAAAAGCCCTTCTCATTCTGTAATGGCAGGATGTCTGTGTTTATATCTCATCAACTCAATCCATTATGAGCCAAGCTTTTATTTAGACCACACGTGCATCTGTTCTCTTGAAGCCTGGAAATGTTTTAAGGCGGCAAAGGGCATTTATTCCCTTCACCAGCCTGTCACTACATCCCTGAGAGGGGTCACGGCCCCCGCCAGAACCCTCTGTGTGACCTCTACAGCTGGGTTCACCTCAGTCCCTGTCTCTTTCTTTCTCTCTCCGCCCGGTTTCAGTCTGCTGATCAAAGGCACAAATCCACTGCGTGACCACAGCTACTGCAAGCCAATCGTGTGTCCAGTAAGAAGCGACACGCACACAAGCATGCGCTCTTTCACTGTCATAACACACTAGATTGATTTATCATCGTTCAACTGCCTCTGACTTGCTGGCTCTGCCTACAAAAGCATTTCCATATCCACCCTTATGCCTGTATCGATCGCTATTCACCTCTGACTGATAAACTGCTACTTCATGGCCGGCCACTGTTTAATGCAGTGCTCCGGTAGGATACACCCGACCGCCGGGACTCCGGGATGCTGACTGAGTAATCGATGCTCAGAGGTGGACTCAGTTGAGATTGAGCACATTGACATCTTGGAGCAAGCCCTCATCACCCCCCACCCCTCCAGACGCTCCTCTGAGGGTCAATGCTCATTAAGGAGCCATAAGGAGAATCAGCAGTATCACCGGCATCTGACGAGACGGTCTCCGCGTCGATTCCAGTGTATATGTAACAGGAAAAGACGGTCAAAAAGCATATTAGTATCACGAGTTTTGACTGTGCCCTGCATGGCAGAACGCAATAAGCTCTGATGAGTGTAATCACACACTTGGCCGAGATCTTAGGAAGATGTATGTGTGCTCTGCTGGGAACACATTTGACTTTATGAGCCTGGGTAATTTACCCACTGAAAGGCCTAGAAAAGATATGTTTTATTATTGGTGTTTTTTTTTTTTTTTTCACAGATAGATTCCAGCAGGAAAATACCTGTGAGAAAGTCACTATCACCTAAAATACACTGATTTAGACAGAAAAGCAGTCAAATTTTTTATGTTTAAATGGGAGTGGATCTCAAACAAACATGTTTTGTATAAATGTTCACCCCAAAATCAAAATAATATGAATAAATAAATAAACAAATAAAATAAATTGATGACTATATTAATCTTGAGTACTTATAGAGTAGTACTGCATCCTTCATAACTCCAAAATGTCTTTAGTTTTATTATATTCATAAGAGAAAGATAGTCTGTACCGATTTTTCCCGGAAAAACACGACCACCTGGAGGCGTGACGTGTGGGCGGAGCTAAAGAATCACGAGAGCCAGTAGGCTTTTGCGTTGAGAGCATGTGGAAACTGTGACATTACCGTGAGGGAAAAACCATCATCCAAAACAAACCATGGCTAACATTCAGATTCAGCCGTTTATTTATGATCCAGAATCAGATCCCGAGGCTGAAACTGAACGAGAGCAGCAGCAACAACGACTCGCTCCGAGCGGGGCTCGAACCCGGGTCTCCGGCAGGGGAGGGGACGCACTAACAAGGAGGCAGAGATATTTGAAGCAGTTTTACTCACCGCCTGCGGTTCCAACACACGATCGTGACCCTTTTTCGTTGGGATTGCATATAAACGATACGCAAATCCGTCGTCAAACTGGGCCTTGTTTGTAAAACAAGCATCTTCGAAATGCAGGGAACAAACACAAACACTTGCACAACTCCGTTGATGCTCTGTAAAAATAAACTCCATCCACTGATCCCTTAATGCTGTTTTTTTTTTGGTAATCTGTGGAGGGTTGTCTTGCCCTGGCAACCAAAAACACACTCCTTTTGTGACTTTTCGCGACGCTCTCGCTCTGATCAGTGAAATGTCTGTGCTCAGCCTCGCTATACGGGAGCGCGCGCTCTTCCGGCAGAAGTGCACTTAGGACCCATATAAGGAAATTTCCACTCCATCTAACGTCACACAGAGCCATACTCGAAACTTGTGACAAACCGGAATTTTTGTTCCAAGAATACTCCTTCAAATGTACAACTTAATTTTTGAAACTTTGTCCATGTTTAGCATGGGAATCCAACTCTTTAACAGTGTAAAAAACTCAGTATGCATGAAATAGCATTTCACCCCCCCTTTAAAAAAAAAAGCCTACATATATTACACAGTCTAATATACTATACAGTAATTACACTTCTTTTCTCACTCATGTAAATAAAATATATTTATGATAAATATGTGCTTATTTGTCATGCACAAAAAAAAAAACTTTACCATTGCTTTTCTATTTGTTACTATTCTTATTGTAAATAAGTATTGAATGCATGTTATTTTTAAGAAGAAAAAAAATGTATGACATACTACTAAACTAAAGTTTTGTGAGATTCACTCTCAGACGTGTGGAACGAAAGTCTCTCAACTTAAAACACACTGTCCACTGACAGAAACGCTTTCAAAAACTAGAGTAAACAAACAAGCTAGACAAGCCATCCTGCTTTGCTGTTCTTCCCTAAGTTGTTGTTTCGATGCTTTTGGTTGTGCCTGCCATTGATGTCATGAAACACAAGCACTTAGATCTAGATTCTTTTTTATTTCTCATCTGTTTTTCTGTAGCACAGACAGACAGAAGAGCAAGCTGAGAACTCTCTCAAAGGAAAACATCCTCTAGCCACACTTGGGGATGTATACCAGGGCAGAAAGTGATATGAGTGCTTTCTCCGATCCCTGCCTAGTACAAGGATTCGCACAAATCCTGGCTAAACAAGCCCTAGGCTAGAAAACATGCATCATGTAGCTAAAAGCTTTAGCAGCCCTCCCCTTTACTTAAGAGAGAGGAAAAAGAAAGATCAGTTGGTCAGAAGGCATTAGACACTTTAGGGTAGTCAACGCTTTGTACCACTACTATATTATATTAAAATTAACCTCAGCCTATGCCAACTGTCACTCTACAACCTACAGTATAACGTTACATAAAGTAAGTCACGTCTTAGTGTTTTTTAGAGTATTAGATAGAACAGAATGGCTCAGTTCCAATGCACAGTGGGCTGTTTGACTGTATGCTCTCAGTGGATTCCAATATGTTGCTAAGTTAATGGCGCAAAACTTTAATCAACACACAAACAAAAAGATACAATTGGGTGAAGCAGTGCATTTCTAATTAGATGGAAACACATTCTATCAACATGTTTCAGCAGTCAGGATACAATTACAATTGACATTTCACTAGGAATAAACATTTAATTCTGGGTTTGCCTTATCTGCGAATGAAATTGTCTTAGATGTTGGCCAACACAGTATCTTATGAGGTACCATTCGACCATTTTCTAGTGTTTGGCAGAGCAAATACTACATAGATCTGCACCATGTGATGGTACACAAGGTCAGTCTCTCTGGAGCAACCTGGTGTAAAACGCCACGATCAAGGATGATGGATTTCAACCTGCAACCTTACCGGCCTGTATTTTTAAAGGATTGCTTCACTTCCAGAATACAAACTTCCTGATCATTTACTCATCCCCATGTCATCCAAGATGTTCATGTCTTTCTTTATTCAGTCGAAAATAAATTCAATTCAAGGTTTTTCTCCATATAGTGAACTTCAATGGGAGCCAACGGATTAAAGGTCAAAACTGCAGTTTCAATGTTATATTGCGTTTATTTTCTGCTATTGCTTGTGATTTGGTTATCTGTAGAAAATGTTTTTAGCACTGACCCCATAGTAGCAGCCCAAAAAAAGTATTAAATAACGTTTTAACAGCTTTATTTTATTATTTGTATTTGTATAATTTTTTTCTACAACTGAATTGCCCTCTTTGGTGTTGTTTCCTAATGCGGATTTACATTATTTGCGGTAATGATAACTGTTTGCGTAGCTTCTCAGTGAACTAAGCCTCTGTTAATACATTACTTTAGTATCACCATTACTAAGCTTACAACAAATCTTTTGGTCTTAATTTGAAAAGATTTTTTATACTTATATGTTGATATGATGTTTAATGACCCCAACAAATTCTATAGTCCCATTTAACCAGAAACTGACATCTTTCAGACAGGTAAAAGCTTAAGGTGTCTTTTTTTAAGTTTAAAATATCTCGGACCTGTGTAAATGTAAGAAGATTAAACTAGAATTGGTAAAATGTACAATTTGCAGCACTCTACTCGGCACCCCAAAGGAAGGATTTACTGGCATAGGTTAAGATGTGTCATATATATATATACATACATATATATATATATATATATATATATATATATATATATATATATATAATATATATATATATATATATATATTATAAAGGGATTAAAATTATAATTAATATAAACAACACTCATCTGACAAATACCCAACTAAAGCCAAGTGTGCATTACATTTCCTCAGATGGATGCAAAGTTTCTAAATTCTGATTCCTCTAGTGTCCTACAGACTCCTCTTTACTCCCTGATGGGTATCTGGCTCATTACGAGCTTTGTCATCTCTCCAAGTCGACTGTTATGATTTTGACAGCTTCTAATGAAATCTTTCCTCGCAAATGTTACCTGCCCTTAAGTCCTGTCACTCTCCCTCTCTCTAATGAGCAGCACCTCACAATTTGAGACCGCAGTGACGTTTTGGTCCCTGCGATTTTCCCCTCTGCTCTCAGCGGGGGCCTTCGGAGAAAATCCTCCCACGCTCACGGCCTGGATATTGATATTTCCGTCAGGAGTTTCAGCTCATTGTGACCAAGTGGCCACACTTTTTTTTTTTTTCATGTTGAGGGGAACAAATGTTCACATGGGTTTCTTGTGAACAGGAATGTAATTCGCCCACTTTGTACTGTATTTCAGTGTCTCGGAGGGGGGAGGCATCATTCATCATGCAGTGTTATTGAAGGCTAGAATTATTTTTTGATAACGGATTGATCTTTGATGCTGCTTTTCCTTGTCTTTGAAAACAGTGTGGAAGAAACAGGGAAAAATGGGGGAAGTGTGAAGACTGTCAACATCCTGCTGTCATGTAGAACAGCGTTGTTGTGTGACTGGGGTGGATGCTCGTTTGACACGACCGCCACATGGGAAGTCAACGCCTGCGAGCCTGACACTGAATGCTAGAAACACGACACAATTCCTCACAGAGAAACCCCGCTTCGCATCTGCTACCACTACAATATAAGCCGTCAGTGTAGATGGATGGGTGAATAAACAGTGCAGAAACACAACATCGCTTTTAGGAGATTCGCTTTGTTTATTCACTTTTGTCATTATTAACACTTCCCACGGGTAGACTGCAAAATAAGGCTTAAAACTAGGTTTTTTTTGTTTGTTTTTGTTGGATATAGTCTGTGAAATGAGGTGCTTTAACGTCATAAAAAGATGACTGTCGACTTTAAAATATTTCAAGAGCTGTTCTGTTTTCTATTTTTATATTAGAGCAACCTTGTCACAATTTTTTTTTTTTTTTTCTGGCAATAAATGTTAAATAATAATTTACAAAAATTACCGTATTTTTCGGACAATAAGTCGCATCAGTCCAAAAATACGTCATGACGAGGAAAAAAACATAAGTCGCACCGGACTATAAGTCGCATTTATTTAGAACCAAGAACCAAGAGAAAACATTACCGTCTACAGCCGCGAGATGGCGCTCTATGTTTTCAGTGTAGACTACAGGAGAACTGAGCAGCATAGAGGGCCCTCTCGCGGCTGTAGATGGTAATGTTTTCTCTTAGTTCATTTCTCTTGGTTCGTGTCAAATTAATTTTGATAAGTCGCACCTGACTATAAGTCGAAGGACCAGCCAAATTGTGAAAAAAAGTGCGACTTATAGTCCGAAAAATACAATATTTAAATTTATGGTCACACTTTGTTTTTAGGTCCAATTCTCACCATTAACAAACCATTAACTATGACTCTTGCTTCAAACTCCTAATTTGCTGCTTATTATTAGTTAGTAATGTAGTTAAGTTAGGTATTGGACAGGACTTAGGATAAAGAATATGGTCATTCACAATGTGTGATTTATAAGCACTAATAAACATCAAATATGCACAAGAAGCATGCTATACTACGTGTTACCATATTTATTTATAAAATATATTTTTTTATAAATACACAAAACAGCATGATGTATAGTCTTGCAAACTTATATATTAGGGTTTTGTTTAAAAAAAAAAAAAAGACAAATAAGCATCAACTGAATTCAGAATGTGTTTACATATAATTTGCTCTTGGCAAATGTAAACTTTTGGATCCCTAACTGTCCCATAAAGCCTGGAAGTTCATGAAGGTTCACCACTGGGCTCCTTTAAACTTGCACATATGTATCTTAGAAAATGTGTGCTTTGTATAACATAACATACAAATAATGAGTTCCACAAGCTTTAGAACAAAGGTGAAAAGCGTCACAATTTCTTTGGCCTGTTGTGGGACACTTAAGATTGAATTTGAGCTAAATTTTTTCACTAACATAGCTCCAGGAGTTGTGGATTATGCATAGAATCCATTTAATGTAGCAATACGAGTTTCAAACACAGGAATCTGTCTTTCAGACGAGAGAGGTTACTGAAAAAAAAAAAAAAAAACTAGCCTCAGGGTGACTGATGGATATAAATTTGGTGAAAAGGGGGATAAAGTAATAAAATATAATCATCCGGAATTAATTCATATCATCACAGGTCCAGCGAGTCAGAAAAAGTGACCTAGAGTCAACAGAGAGAGCGGAAAGGGGGAAAAGGTGGCACAATTTGATTAAGGGTATTCAGATATACCCTTGACACTCGCTCCAGAGGATTGTGGGTGAAAAAAAAAAGAAAGCTTGAAGGCCTCTTCTACTGAAGAGCTCGATGGCATTAAAGTTATTATTCATTCTGTGAGCGCGCACAGAGTGCACACTAAGACTGTCATAATCAAGTTTTTGAGACGGTTTGAAGCAAGTTTGCCACTGAAAAACGAATGATCTGTTCCTACAGTAAAATGTCAGTCATCACAGAATCATTTATGACTGCATGGTCAAAGATCTCAACAGTGCGATATTACTAAATCAGATTTTAGTTGTCCTGCAGTATGCCGTATTCCTCCTACAGACCTCGATACAGCAAAATGAATTGCTTTCTTTTGCTGTCTGGATGTTAACAGTGGGATTCCACTGATGCATCATAGATGGTCATCTTCAGGTTTCGCCTGCTTGCTTTCTTTCTTTTTTCTTTCCCCTCACACCCCTTCCAGTCTAGTCACTTTAGCTATCCTGCACTTTCTTTCTAGCAGGGGGCAAATGATTCCTGATTCGCAATAGTACTTGCTGCATTTCAGCCGGCACAGATTTTCATGTTTCACAGAGAGGGAGGAGGAGTAGGAGAGAAAAAGGGAAGCAGCGATATGGGTTGTTTTCATTCTGTTGGTCATTACGGTTCCACCTTTAAGGGGTCATTCTAAAACACTTTAAGAGAAAAAAGCTAAATGTGGCTTAATGTACGAAAACAATTACAGAGGATAACCTCATTTCTCTTAAAAATTACTTTGAGCAAAGGCATTTCTTATTTTAAGCACTTTAACATTAAAGCTCATTATACTGTAGCTAAACATAGCAGGATAAACTTAACTCAAATTAAAGAATATGCTAAATGTATAGTGCTCCTGTGTAAATGACAACTTCGTTATTTTGGCCAACTTTATGTAATGACATCTACTACAAGCTTTCTGTCATCTGATATATACTTTTTTGGCAAGAAATAGCGTGAATAATAAATTATGTTTACATGCATTTCATGTAAGTAGTCTGCCATACTGTATTCGTCTTACTTTTTAGCCATGTAAATTGCACTAAATTGCACATTTTTGTTAATTTGGGCCTCTGATTAAAACTGTGTTTCCTTTTTTTCTCCTCAAGTTTAATATCAGCCATAAAATTTAGATTTCTCAAATATGATACTGAACAAAAAAAAAACCCACATGTATATAATGTCATTCATTTAGGGTTAAAGTAAACCTGCATGTCTTGTTTTTATTTTTATTTGCATATAATCAAATGATATCTAGACAATATTTATTCAAAAAGATGCAAAAAACTATGTATGGTACGTGTAGTAGCGTGAGTAAGGTTTTTCAAATAAAGCATTTTAAAATGTTCCCTTCTGGTCCTGAATGTATAAAATGTCTCTGTCCTCCAGAATGCAAACATCTTTAAAGTGACACAAATCAAGCTTACCTTATGCAAAATTGTGATTCATAAAGCAGCTAATTAAAAATATTTTAGCTTTCACAATATAAACACATTGCAGACCTGCTGAAGATTAGCAATCAGGCAGTCAACTTAAGTGAAGAGCTGATTCCACACAAAAGCAGTTTATTCAGCACATTAAATCATCTCCTCTATTGACTTCCATTCAAAACAACAGTCTCTGCTCTTCCTCTTTAGTGTTATGCCTTTTTAGTCTAACCTTGTCTCCTTGACAATACTTGCAGATATGTAGCAAGAAGAAATCTATTTGATACATCCTATGTGAAATGTGCACCATATTACAGTCAGGTTGCATAAGTCATACTGTATGTAAATCCAACACACATCTGATAAATCATAAAAGCACATCCATATACAGTATATATAGACAGTATATACAGTATATATATATATATATATATATATATATATATATATATATGAAACCAACCTTTTTAACACAGGAGGATTCACAGTTTTACATAAATATGTTTAGAGAGTCAAAGAACAATATAAAATGTAAGAAATGCTATTTATTTTAGGGTGACCAAACGTGCCATTTTCCCAGAATACATCCTGGCCAAGATTTCTATATTGCCTAAAATATCGACGTTTTGGCTTTCTTTGCGCTGCGCAGACCAATTTTTGTATGACAAGGTACCGTTCGGTATGCTCAGCACTGCTTCAAGGCGAACACTAATATGTGCACATATTTGCAACGCTTTGACTGTTCTCTGTAGATCCCAACTTCTCACGCACAATGATTGGTCCATTACGTACAATGTCTGCATGTTATTGGTCAAACGATCATTACCTTTATTAATTATGAAAACAGGAAACCAAAGCCAAAACCTGGATATTTTAGGCAATATAGAAATCCAGGCCAAGACGTGTACTGGGAAAATGGCATGTTTGGTCACCCAAACTTATTTCCCTGCTAGCGCATTGCTTATTATCATTATAAACCTCATTTTGTGACTCAAGTTAACATAAATTAAAAATTTTTAAAGTTTGTTTGCTTCTCTGTATATAACAACAAAACGTTTGTTCATGTTAACAAGCTAAGAAGCAAAAGAACTAGCTAGCCTAGCTAGCACAAAATATAGTTTGTTGTGGCAATAAAAGACATTTACTATTGGATTTTGAGGTCAGAATTGATGAAAAAAAGATTAGATTTACATGACATACCCAAACGTCTTTCAAATTATCATGAAATCGTGTCTGAGACGCATATTTACAACGAGAAATGCAAGCAGTCTTCAAACACAAAGTAGCAGCAAAATATAAAACTGACAGTAGTTTGAGGCAAACTGGCCCCTGATCTCATTACTGTGGTACACATGGCAGTTGACATCTTTTTAGTGAACAGTGATGTGGTCTACGTGTTAATAGGGTCAGAGAGCAGACAGAACATGAGCGAGATGGACAGTGTGGCTAAAAGAGCCTGGCACTGATGATTAATGCTAAGGTGGCACTATAGTGGGCACAGCTTGTATCCACATGAAGAAAAAATAAATAAAAAGATGAAAACACGGGCCTTTAGAAAACGCTGGCGGAAGGTTTGATGCCTGAGGGATGTGGTTTTAGAGGGTGTTGAATGTGTTGTATTTCTGAGGCTTGTTCAAAGAGTTTCCAGTGTGAGCGGGACAGCAAACGGGCTAATTTGCCACTGTATTATATTTGTCCATCATTTCAATTTCAAAGTGCTGCATTAGCAAGCAGCAGGGATGAAAGGACTGAAGAGCATTCTTCGCGCCGAGGCCGCAATCAACATCCTTCAAGTCCGGCCCCTCATCAACCGCAGCGTGTCAGCAGAATTATAGAACGTCTCTCCGTGCAAATGAACTCACACGCCGCCAGCTACCACCCCGCGTGCGCTCAAGGGATGCCTTTGATACCAACCAGCAAATTACAAATTTTGTTTTTAATCAATAATTAATTTTCCAGCTCTTTGTGCGTGCACGGCTAACATTTGAAGGGCCAGCTGATGAACTCACCAGGAAAACATGCTACGTATTCAAATCGAGAGTTTCAATTTCACAAAGAGAGTTTTCACGAATATTCAGTAATGAAAACATCTATGTTAAAATTGTCCAAATAAGAGCAGAGAGTAGTAAAATACTTCCACCAATGAATTGTGATAAGTTGTGATAAAAAAAATAATATAAAAAATAAAAAAAGCATAAAACAGCTGTTTTGCTGGTCTTAACTTAGCTGTTTTTGGCACTATACTGTAAAAATACATAAATAATAATGCAAATGCATATTTTAAAATTACAATTTTTATTTGTTTTATATATATTCGGATAACTTGTTAAATCCATGAAATGAAAGAGATATAAAACAGAGTTGGTGTCCCACACATTTAATGGCTGGTACACGGCAACGCGCTATTCTCATTCATGAGAGATTAACTCTTTCTTGGCGTTACGAATAAAGTATAGACCATAAACTGTATAAAAACAGGTATAGACAAAATAATAACAAGCCGGCAGAGCGAACTTATCCATAGTGGTTCTCACGTGGTGCTTCTACGTCATCACCACATAGTGTGCCTTATAATAATGTGATTTATAATAACAATGTGATGCATGCAAAATACATTTGGCCATTACAAAGTCTCAATCCACAAACAGACGTACATCATCTGCAGATATAAGTTATTTCAAAGCACTTTAACAAGTAATCTGAATGGCCTGTATGTGTGCACTATTTGAAACGAGCCCTCACTGAGTTTAATGCCATAGTTATGTTAGAATGCATCTCATTCTTGTTTCGGTGAATGAGGTCTCGTCATGAGGCGCGCATCCTGGAGAGCTGTATGACTGATGCATCAGTACAATTCAACTTTACTCCAAATATATGAACTTACATGTTTTAAATAAGTGAACATGTTAAATATAAAGTATGTCCAATATTAGTGTTAAACTGTTAGTCTTTAAATGAAATCTACTATTGATTTTCACCGTTGACTGATTTTGCAGAACATCTAGACTGATAACTTCTATGCGCAGATGCCGAGACAGAAAAAAAAATAGATTAATATCACTCACAGACAAACTCTGGCTTCACAGAGAACAGTCAAGAGATTCTGTCATATTTGGCAACAACCAAGCTTTGTCAAAATCCTCTGACTCTCTGAATTCAATCTTGATTTATCAAAGCAATGTTTAAAATCGTCATCAGCTTAAAAGACAGACACTTTCCCAGCCAAATCCGATGAATAACTAGGAACAGAAGGTTATTAGTGAGCTTTCATTTTTTTGCCAGACAGACAAGTGAATTAGTAAAACAGAGCAAAATTCCCTGAGGTGGTTTTAATCTAAATATACTGCTGGATGAATAAAACATTTTTTAAAACACAGAACTGTGTGTTAGATGCTTGTCTGTCTGCAAAGGTTTCTCAAGCAAGAAATCCATTCCTTCTACAAGTTGCAACAAAAAGACAAACTGCAAGAGCCTGAATTCCCCCATGAAGAAGCCAAAGACTATGTAAAAGGCCCACAAAAAGCAAAGAAAAATCAAAGTGTGGATCGATAGCACCTGTAGTGAAGTTTCCATGGTTTTGCAAGACTCAAGCAGCTCAACACCTGATCAATGAGAACATATAAAGATTGGTTTCTGTGCTGAAATAGGCACCTTAGTCTCTATGAATGATCTTTTATCTTTCTCTGCTTTGGGTCAATGTGAAACACTTTAGGTTTATGTACACCAAACATCAGAAGAGTCTGACACAGAAAAATATCGTAAAATTCTAAAAGTAAGCAAAAAAAAAATGTATGTAAATTCAGTGACGGATATATTTAGTGACATTCTTGGTCTTGTTTTGTAAAACCCGTCACTGAATTTGCATACATTTTTTTTTTTTTGGGCAAATATAAAACCATATACAAAACAATTATTATAATAACAGTTATTGTATGTGTATGTGTGTGTGTGTGTTTAATATGTTTAATTTCACAACATAAAGATAATACGCTGGTAGCTTTTTCTAACAAAATCATGAAATGCCACTACTTTAATAGTCACTGCAGTCCAGATACTGCACAAATAAACAGATTTTATATGAACTTAATGTAGTCTACCCAAATGAAGCGAGCTGTGCTTTCATGAAATGTTGTAAACAGTGACGCTCAAACAACCGTTGAAAGATAAAAGCTTTGATGAATAAGGAGAGTTGCATTGTGGGCCAGGAGTTCCTGCTTTCTAGCTGTTCCAGCATTTATTTGGGGATTAACAACAGCTGACGGGAATGAGTTCTTACTGACACATGTACATAGACTTGTTGCAGAGTGAATCAGACAGATTTAATAGAAAAAGACATTAAGTCTTATCCCATCCTCTCTGGGCTTTCATAAATCTCTCTCTGCACGCACAAGCAGAAATGACAATACAAGCTGAATAGATTGAGATTCGGTCAATTGACATTTGTATTAGGACTGGGGAAATATATATTCCGGCAACCTGTACACCTTCCATTCTTCAGTGGAACACCAAAGCATGGGTCCACCTGCATAAAGTAAATGGTGCCCATTGACTTCCACTTCCACTTGTTTTGTTTAGTTTTTTTCTCCCATACAATGGAAGTCAATGAGAAGCTAAACTGTTTGGTCACCAACAGTCTTCAAAATATATTATTTTGCATTCTGCAGAAGAAAGCAAGTCATGCAGGTTTGGGACAATTGTACAGTAAATGATGACAGAACTTTCACTTTTGGATGGGCTTGCCCCTTTAAGAGAGGCTTAGAAATCCAGCAAATGTGATAATTGGATGGAAGAAAAACTATAATAGAAGAAATAAATTGCTCTTCCAATAAAGATCCTGCAGTCTTGACTCTCATTGGCAATTTACAAAAGTAACCGCCCACACAGTGCTACACCAGTGAAGGCTAATGAACTAGTAAATTAGGCCCAGAAAGCTTTAATTAGTATCAAAGTATGCCAAACTGATGGCTGGCCATTTATCTGCTCACCTCTAACCTCATCTTTTTGATGACATGAAAAGAGCAGGCCAATAAAAGACAAAAGGAAAATGAATATAGATTTTCTCACTCAAGTGGCCGAAGCAAATGATTAAGTAGTTCATCACAAGAAAATATAGAATTCTTCCCACGGAGGAATCGACCTGTCCTATAGATACATTAAAATCTGGCAGGAAATCGTTAGGCATACGCAGGGCTATAGATTGTGCGGAGGATGCCCAACAATTGATCATAATTTCTAAGGGCTTGTACTGGTGAGGGAGTGGAACTACAGCCATGCAGCGAGGAGCCCGAAGCTACGAGAGGAAAACACCAGTAAAAAATCCATCTCAATGTGGCATGCTCAAGGTACTGCACTAGAATCTAAATTGTGTTGGTTCATATCAACCATGTATGATTTCACATCTGCACGGATTACACACAATTTAACAAATCTACGCTGTAGTGCACACCTCTCTTGTTAATGTGCCCACGATTACAATAAGTAATCCATCAACACAGCCGCCCAGCACTACTCTAGGTGAATAACAAGGCATGTTTGGAGTGGCACTACTTCAAAACCATAAAAAAAATATATAAAAATAAAAAATAATGCTATTAGCAATAGATAAAAATAAACATTTTTAACAAATAATAAATATATTTTAATAATACGTTTGAATAAAACTATTTCTAAAACTTGGCAAAACATTAAGTGGTATATATTTAAATATAGCATACTATTAGTTTGTGTCCATCAGCATTATTATTACTGCTGAGGCATTATTATTGTAATACATTGTGTCCATAAGGATTATTATTTTTATTTATATCATTATTATTAAAATTACAAATGTTACAATTTAAAAATATATAATTTTTTCATACCTTTTATGTTTATCAGGCTTTGTGAATAAGTACCCAAATAAAGCATTTTGTTGTTATTATTATTAGTAGTAGTAGTAGTAGTAGTAGTAGTACCACTACTACCAATAAATTAGCAAAATGTTATTGCTAATTTTTTATTTATTTATTTTTTACAAATTAATGTATAATTACTTATTGTAGTAATTATATATACACAGTATATATATAAATTCAAATTCAAGACAAATTATAAATTAATTTGGGTTGAATTTCAAGCAAATTGTTCACTGAATCACTTTTTTGTATTTTGTTAAAACATTATAAGCCTTTGAAGTCTTAAACACTGTTACTGTATGCAAATTATACATTCTATTATGTTCTATTCTTATTATTATTATTATTATTATTATTTTTACAATTAAAAAAAAATACATTTTAGCATAAATTTTATGTCTATCACACTCCATAAATATATAAACAACCAAAAAATGTATTAAGCATTTATTATTATTATTATTACATCTGTAAAATTGTATTGCTAATTATTTTTAAATGTTTGTAAAAATTATTGTAGCATACCTTTAATTCAACTATTATTCTTCCTGGTTATATAACATAGAATCACTTTAGGCTGAATTTCCGGCAAATACACACCATTTTTTATATATTTAATATAAAGTCATACACAAAGACTGTAAGCTGAATCACAGTTTTGCATTTTGTTGAAACATAAAAATGTCACATATATATGTAAATTATATATTATTATATTATACATTAATAGATTATTTTATGCATTATTAATAGATAGATATTAATGTATTATATATAATGATGTTTTACTTTATTCTGTGAAACAAGAAAAAACTTAAAAGTTTAATAATCACTGCTCCTTAATGTTCCCTGTCTATTTGAATTATTAGAACAGGTTATTATATTTGTACAACATGTGGCCTATTCAGTCACAAAGCTCCAAATTACATCGGTGTACTCAACAATTGACCCACGCTGAGGGTGGCCAGAGTGCTCGTACATTTTCCTGTGCAAATCTCCCCAAGAGACGCACAACAATTGTTCCATACGCCTCCCACACAGAAGAACAGGTGAGCTCGTGGTTGCCATGGCAGCACACTTCACCTGCCCACTCAATAACCCCTTTTACTTTTCTTTTCGGTCAATGTACCAGGTTAGAAAAGAGCAGCTAGAGGGAAACCAGAACTAGTTATCTAAGCACTAAAACCCATCTGCAGTTTATTCTAACACCATTACATGATTAACTGATTATCTGTATCTGTATTTTTATGCTCTACTGTTATCTGTATGCACCAAGATCTGAAAGTAACACAATTTCAGGTCTCTGTATGTATGTGCTGTAGATGTGGAAGAATTGACAAAAAAGCAGACTTGACTTGACTTGATATAAGGCTATTTTAAAGAAATCAGAAAACAAAAAGAAAGGGAAATGTCAAGAGGGTAGAATAAAGAAAAAGGTAGAAGAACTGGTTGAGAAAGAAAACTGCTATACAAAACAGCTACATGGTGATTTTGCTCATAATATCAACTCCAACAAGAGACCGAGAGGGAATGAAGACAAAAAGAGAGGCCAAACGAGAGACACAAAGCAAATGAGTGAGCTGAGGGAGTTTGTGCCCGTGTCTCCCCTCGGGCTGAGCTTTAGTTCACAATGACCATGTGATTGGTGGGAGGGATCAGGGTTTGGTTGCAGGGTTTTGCAGCTTTCCATTTTTCTGAGAGTAGCTGAGCTAGCAAAGCCCTCTGACCACTTCCCTGCTGTTAATACACACACAAACACACACACAGCACTGATGACTATCACACAATTATACACCAATTACCACACTACCACCTTCGCATGGCGCTAACCACAACACTGGTGACGCTAACCGCATGCTTTAAAGAAAAGAAAACATAGTTGGGTGAATCTCATAAAACAAACTCCACCCAAAAATAACATTATAAAACTAAGACATTTTATTCATTATGAATAAATACTGTATTAAGACTTCAAAGCAATGAATGCATAAAGAAGTGCTGCATGGGGTATGAAATCTCGGTGCTCTTTGGTTGTATGCGATAGTATATATTTAAGGGCAAGAACTCCAAGGCACTTTAATTGTAGCGAAAAGTTAAAAAGCCTTTATTATTGCGACACCCTGATGAAGGCATGTAGCCGTTCTATCATGCTCATAACTTTTTTTCTAACAAAGTCATTTAAATAAACTTTGTTAGATCATGATGAATGAGTGACAGTCTTTAATCAATTTAAAGGAAGAACTCTTTGCATAGCCTAAATAAGCTGACAAAATTCAGAATTACTGTAGCTGTATAACATTATGTAAGCCAGCTAACTTGTCTTAGAAAAACTAACCAAATAATCTCTCTCTCTTTCTCTCTCTCTCTACACAGTATGCACAGTTGCTATCATAATTATTCAACCCCTTTGACCTGCAAGACATTTTGCCGCAAAGAACAACATTTTATAAAGTCAATTAAACAAAGGCATCAGTAAAGTATTAGAGAAAGTTTGTTAATACACTTTTGAGTGATTCTGAGAGTGGAACATTGATGAATCATGATAAAATTCAAATAGGCTCTTACATTCATGTTCAAAATTATTCAACCCCCTTTGTGCAGAATCTTTTATTCTTAAACATCACCAATAAGCACTATCTGTAAGTGTTTAGAAGCTTCTGTCACCTCTCTACTACAGTCTTGGCCCATTCCTCGCCTGAAAAAGCTTTCAGATCACTGATAATCTTTGGTTTTCACATTGCCACTGCTTTCTTCAAATTCAACCAGATATTTGCAATGAGAATTAAGCCTGGAGACTGAACAGGTCACTCAAGTACATTCTATGAGTGATCCATGAACCAAGCAGTAGTAGATTTTGGATGTGTACTTGGGGATGACTGTCCTGCAGGAAAGTCCATTGATCATCAGGTTTAGTCTTTGCACCAAATGCATCACATTCTTGTCAAAATGGCCTGATACTTCAAAGAATCCATGATGTCCTTCATCCAGTCATGATTTACACTTCCTTCTACAGTAAAGAAACCCCATAACAGGACTGATCCACCTCCAGGTTTGACGATGGAGATGGTGTTCTTCTGCTTATGAGCTTAGCCTTTTTTGCAGAAGACATACCGCTGATCCAATACCTCCAAAAAGTTCCAGTTTGGTCACATTACTCCATAAAACATTCCTCCAGAGCTCGACAGGTCTACACAAATGAATTTTATCAAGATCTATTTATGAGAATTTTTCTCAGTTGCTCTGATTAAACATTTTATGATATTGTGCTTTTTCAACACCCTCAAAAGGTTTTCTGGTAAAACACACTTTAAACTTAAGGAATAAGGCTGAGAGCTGTGTCTCTAGGAACTTTCAATGTCTTGGAAATCTTCATATAGCCTTAGCCTTTCTAAAGTAATACAATATTTATTCTCTTTAGCTTTTGTGAGATATCGCTTGACATTTTTGTTACTCAGCTTCAACACATGCATGGGCTAACTGTATGTGTAACGGCTCAAGCTAATTCTGTTTTTAATAGAGTTTCTAAAGGCTTAATTGTGTTTTGAGAATGTTTTATTCCCCACCGTGCAAATAAGTGATTTAAAAACAGCAATGTTGAATAGGGGTTGAATAATTATGACATAGCAGTATTATATAAAAAAAAAAAATCATATAACTCAAAAATATTACATTATATATTGACAATATCACTTTTAATATGCCAGTGAACTGTCATAGATGCAATTTTTATTTTATCCTGGATCTTCAGAAAAGCTTGAATTTGTATAGTACTGCAGTCTCTGAGGGGTTGAGTAATTTTGATTGCAACTGTGTGTGTGTGTGTGTATATATATATATATATATTGGTATGGTTACTACAGTTAAACAAGTCTTATGAAAAATACTGTTCTTTCTGTAATCTAGACTGCCTTCTTCACATCACTAAACCTGATTTACCTCTCTAAAGGATTCCAATAGGCACGGTGAGCTACTTCTGCTCCATAGGCTAACAAGTCTCCCCTCTCTAAACCACAAGAGGATTGTTCTCACTGAAATTCCCAATTAGCTGCTATGGACAGCTCTCTCTGGAGACCTGAGTCTCTGCTGCTCTGTGACCTCTCGCCAAACTGAACTGCTTAGAAATCTTAAGCAATTTAATGTAGATTGGTTCCCATTGGACCTGAAGGGCAATGTCAGACTTATTCAATCTCTATGTTCATGTGCTGCTGCTGAAGTATACTTCTTGCCATTTTTATAACAACATAACGCGTAAAAGAACAACAGGAATTCTTGTTCATCTAAATGGTGATTTTAATCAATCCTTGTCTACTTTTGAATGATCATCAACTCTCCTTGGCATTGTTTTGAAACCATAAGAAATTGTTGAAGAAAGTAATCCGAGTGACATCTGTCATCTTCATCCTTTGTGACATGTGTGTAGCATATGCTAGTCCCCTGAAAGAACAGCCATCTAAATGCATAAAATAAACCCTTAAAATGACACTCAAGTATCTCCCTTATAATTATAAGAAGGTTTATGTTTCTACATCCAAATCGTGTGTTCAAACAGCCATTATGTCTTTCCTCAGTTCCTAATTTATCTATTCCTATCATAAGAAGGACCAAAGACAAGAGATATCAAGTCAAAATGAGCCTGAAATTGCCATTAAATGCTAATCTCTTTCTAGCCGGTCTGCACTCACGGAGTCTGGCAGACAAAGAGATCTCAAACCAGAATAAATTGCAGCACATACCCAGAGCAATTCAAAGTTTAATAAGAAGTATATTAAGGCCAGTATTAAGCATAATAAGTGAGTGCCCAATGCCATTGCCATGCAAATTATGCCACGGTTACTCAAATTGGAAGTGTCTGATAAAAGCAAATTATTAAAATTGTAATTCGGTTAATGTAATTTCAAAACAATCCACAGACGGTGGCAAAGCCAACAGTCTAAACAGAAGAGAAAAGAGCTGATTTGGGGAGGGCGATGGTTTGATTAATTGTTGGTGAAGCCAAGTGTGACAAAAAGGCAATTTTAATAAGGAAAAGTACAAAGACATTTACGAATCTAACAGAAATATGAAATATAAACTAACAAAATATACAAAAAATAAGTGAATTTATATATATATATATATATATACAGGTGCTTCTCAATAAATTAGAATGTCATGGAAAAGTTCATTTATTTCAGTAATTCAACTCAAATTGTGAAACACGTGTACTAAATAAATTAAATGCTCACAGACTGAAGTAGTTTAAGTTTTTGGTTTAATTGTAATGATTTTGGCTCACATTTAACAAAAAACCCACCAATTCACTATCTCAACAAATTAGAATACTTCATAAGACCAAAAAAAAAAAAAATGTTGGCCTTCTGGAAAATTAACTGTACATGTACTCAATACTTGGTAGGGGGTTCTTTTGCTTGAATAACTGCCTCAATTCAGCGTGGCATGGAGGTGATCAGATTGTGGCACTGCTGAGGTGGTATGGAGGCCCTGGTTTCTTTTACAGTGGCCTTCAGCTCATCTGCATATTTTGGTCTCTTGTTTAGATTCTCTCTGGGGTTCAGGTCTGGTGAGTTTGCTGGCCAGTCAAGCACACCAACACCATGGTCATTTAACCAACTTTTGGTGCTTTTGGCAGTGTGGGCAGGTGCCAAATCCTGCTGGAATATGAAATCAGCATCTTCAAAAAGCTGGTTAGAAGAAGGTTTTGGTTTTCAAAAAACACAATGGAACAACACCAGCAGATGACATTGCACCCCAAATCATCACAGACTGAGGAAACTTAACATTGGACTTCAAGCAACTTGGGCTATGAGCTTTTCCACCCTTCCTCCAGACTCTAGGACCTTTGTTTCCAAATTAAATATAATCTGAAATCTGAATACATCTAAAAAGAGGACTTTGGACCACTGGGCAACAGTACAGTTCTTCTTCTCCTTCGATCAGGTAAGACACCTCTGACGTTGTCTGTGGTTCAGCAAATTCCTTGACACATCTGTGTGTGGTGACTCTTGATGCCTTGACCCCAGCCTCAGTCCATTCCTTGTGAAGTTCACTCAAATTCGATTTTGCTTGAGAATCTTCATAAGGCTGCGGTTCTCTCGGTTGATTGTGCATCTTTTTCTTCCACTCAACTTTGTTAACATGCTTGGATACAGCACTCTGTGAATAGCCAGCTTCTTTGGCAATGAATGTTTGCAATTAAAAGAACCGAAGACTTAAACTACTTCTGTCTGTGTGCATTGAATTTATTTAGTACACAAGTGTCACAATTTGAGTTGAATTACTGAAATAAATGAACATTTCCACGACATTCTTATTTATTGAGAAAACACATGCATATATGCATATATATATATATATATATATATATATATATATATATATATATATATGCAGTGTTGGGGGGCCTTCAGGAACGTGGTTGGGAACCACTGCAGTAGAGTAGACACAGATGAGAGTCATTTTTTGAAAAGTAGCATGCTCTTTTATTTTTAAGTTTTTTATTTTTATTTTTATCTTATTTTCATACACTCATTTGATAGATATAGACAAAATACATTTAAAATTTGAGCTAGGTTAACTACAAAGGATAAATTTAGCAAATTGTTTCATACAGATAACAATAACATTACATAGACATATACTTTCATGGAACACAGCAAGACAAATTATGAAGAATGCTTTATTAGTTTTTAGATAGATAGATAGATAGATAGATAGATAGATAGATAGATAGATAGATAGATAGATACAGACAGACACTAGTTTGAATTCTATAATGCCCTAATAGCATGGCATTTTTTTAACCATTAAATAAATGTCCTTTCACTGTAGTCTTATTGGGCTGAGTGTAAATAAAATAATGAAAGTATCTATATCTAGAAGCACATTAAACTGGATAGACTGGTTTGCACTCTCACTTATATACGTAGATAAGTACATACCATAAATCATATGCACAAATGAGAGAATACTGAAACATTTGTTTAACATAATGGATTAGGTTCATTTTCATCCACCTACAGTCTCAATGTCATCTACATATGCTCTATGCTTTCAGCCCACTCTACGATGTAATTAGGATTATAAGTTCTTGCAGATGAAAAATGACTTTTTTAAACACATTGCAGCTCAGTCAGGTGTTATGGAAATATTGCCTACTCATCAGTCATTACTTCTCAATGCATTTAGCCGGGTAATTATTTCAAAGAATCCCACACTGATGTTCTTCGCTATGGAAGACAAATCCAGGCATTAAGCCGTCTTTGTGTGCGACTGGGGATCATAGAAATGTTGATTTTGCCCTTCTCTGCTCCGCTAGCATAAAAAGCTTTATCATCAGCCCTGTTCTAGCTTTACAGCACACTAGCGAGTGTATCAGCCAAATCGACTAATACCACACAGTCACGAAAGGTTCCTCAGATGCTGGTGAGCCAGTGTGTCAGATTGAAGCAGATCCAGGCTGTGATTGGTCACAAAGACGAGAATTTGTTTGAGCTGTTTTGGCATGTTAGCCTTCAGGGTTTGTTGTTAAGGTCACCTTTTCAAGCTTCTTCTTATATAATCTTTTAGAGATACTCATTGGTTGTGACTTTTTCACAGTGGCCTCCTTCACAGTGTTGGGTAAGCTTTGTTAAAAATGGAGCTTGCTGAGCTACACATAAATTAAGGTGGTTAAACTACAGTCAAAGTCAAAAAGTGCTTTGATACACTGCAGTTACTCCACTGTTAGATACAAATGGTAACAAAAAGTACCTTAAACAGATTTCTGATCCCAGATTCTGATCGGTCAATATAGTGTTTCTGTTATGCAAAAATGGATAATAAAGTTACAGTTATGACAAAGAACCTGTAGATGCATAGCAATGTTCTGTTATGTCACAAACTACATAATAGCGAAGGATGCAATGTGAACTTGTGTTGTAAATACTGTTAGTGCATAAAAATATCATTATTAATAGATTTAATATAATGTAATATAACAATGTAATATAATATAATAACATTATATCTGAATAGTAATATCAATCGCTATGCAAGACCGAATGCTTTATTGCTTAAATACATAAAATAATAAATAAAAGCAGATCATAGAATGTCCTATTTAAAAAGAATAATATTATTCTGACTCAAAAACAAGTCAAGTTTAAAAAAAAAAAATGAAAGTATTAAACTTGAACATATTAATTCAACAATAAAAAAACAGTGACATGAATAAATTTAATAAATTTAGTTAACTTGATTTGATTACTTGTTTCTTTTCAACATGGTTCATTTGCATGAAGTGCTGAAGAAACCATTCACTAAAATGAATCTGACCTTCCAACAGGAAAAGGCAGGTAGCTCATTTTTAACTAAAATGAACAAAAACACAATCATTTTTTCTAAATAAAGTCATAAATAAAGGTGAAATAAAATCAAACATAAGATTAAGAATATTAGAAGGACACACTTAAAAACTTAAACAAGAAAATTTGAAATGTGGCCCTGACAAATAACTGACAAAAATAAGTTGAAGTTGAAGTATTAAATGTACTAAAACTAAATAAAGACCAAGCTACATAAAAACACTGGGAGGATAAAAGCACATAGCAAAACTTAAATTAAAAAGAAGACTGAAAAAATAAAAATAAAGCTAAAATTATTATAAATAATAGTACCAACAGTAGTTGTAGTAATAGTAACAGTACCAATGCTATATGCTGTCTAGGTGAGCACATTAGTGCCTCAGCTTTTTCTGTGTTAAAGCTGCATGTGCAATTCAATGTGACACAAAAAAAATGTTGTCAAATTTTGTCATGTTAAAGTATGTTACTTTTTCGAAAATGTAGCTTGTTACTGGAAAAGCTACTGGAAAATGTAGTTAAATCAGTAGCAAAGCTCTTTTTAGTTAGCTGAAGTGGAACTCAGCAGATCAGCGTGCTGTATGCTAGCTCTCAACAATGCTGATGCCAGTCATAAGTCCATACTCGACCCGGGGGTAGAGGCCGCTTCAGTCTTCATGGTTTAGTTATGTTGGCATTGCAGTCATGACTTTCAGATCCATACAATTCATCCATTCTCCTGCTGGCTGAACCTGCATAAGCTTTTTTTTTTCTTTTTTCTAAATAATAAAAAAAGATTGATTCTATCAAAGAGACTCGGTAAAGATCGAGACCACAGCATGCACCTCGGCACAGAATTATGCGGACTAACAGTAAACATAAAAGCTCCGGTAAGCACAAAGATGGTGCATTTCTATGTATCCCTTGGGATTCCATATGAGCACTAACTTTGTATCTTGCACTTAAACCTTGGCTCCAGCATCCATGAAATATCTCATTTTATGTACTGAAAAGTCTATAGCTGAGGGGAATGACAAGTGCTAGATTTTGACCATCTATTTATTTCTCATGGTTTCAAAGCCCCCTGAAGGTATAATTCACCCCAAAATGAAAACTAGCTAAAATTTACTCAGGCCATCCAAGATGATGAGTTAGATTCTTTATTGAAGAAAAAATTCTAATAAATCCACAAAAATCTAAATCCATAATTAAGGCATTTTACCTTTAAACCACCGTTATTGGATGAAGAAACAAACTTATCTACATCTTGTACAACCTTAGGGTGAGTGAGTTTTCAGCAAATTTATATTTTTGCATGAACTATTCCTTTAAGAGCACTTATAATTGTATAATTTGTTGGAAATACACTTACTACTGACAGCAACAATTGTGTTCAAGAGAGCGGTTTTATGCCAAAAAAAAAAATCATGAATATTCACAGGATATGTGTGTGCACATCTTTCTTTGACTGTTGAATTGTGCTCCTCACCTGACAAAATCTATTATTTATCAAGCAATTTGCCTTTACTGTAAACCATTGCTGAGAGCAACCAGTCCCCCCTGTCAAATTCAATTAAAGTCTCACTTATTCAGGTTTCTTAGGATCAATTTATTAGTATGAGAATTTTTTTTTTACATATAATTTCACACAAAATACCCCAAAATTATAAACAATCACCTAACATATGCTTCATTAAAAGACAGAATCTGTTCCTTTTTTTAATGCTGAAACCTCCAGGCAAAGGAGTCCATCAATTGACAAATTAATTATGTCAATAAAAGAACTGACAAGTGTGAAACGATGACAAAGGCAGATGATCTTGACAGGGGAATTTCAAGGTATGTGATCAATTTTACTTAAAAGCTAACGTGTCCACACAAGCAATAAGAGCATGCACAGGGTCCTAAAAGCCAAATCGTCCTTGCATTCTGACCCAAGATAAATTACGATCTGTTCACAGATTCCCCATTTAATTTTTAATGAAACAACTTAATGACCTTTTATTATGCGTTTAATTATGGTGTACAAACACTCACACGATATAGAGTGCAACGTCCAGGAATACCACCCTTGCAGTTTAACTAATGAATGATCTTGGATTGTAGGTATTTGCTGAGTAGGTTTTATAGATTGTTAACTGGAATTAGCTTTCAATTCAGTGAACATGTTTCATTTATTTTTATTTACTAGGCTATCAAATCACTATGAAATACTGTAGCAATTAATCTTTTTTAAAGAAATGTACTTTTACTAAAAGTTATTTTTTATTAAATTGAAAGACATTTGTTACCTGTGTGTGTGTGTGTGTGTGTGTATGTGTATATATATATATATATATATATATATATATATATATATATATATATATATATATATATATATATATATATATATATATATATATATATATATATATATATATATATATATATATATATATATATATATATATATATATGTTATTTTCTTTATGAACTATCAAGTCCTTAAATGAAAAAAAAAAGGTTTCCACAAAATATTAAGCAGCACATCACATCACTGATAATAATAAGAAATGTTTCTTGAGCAGCAAATCAGAATATTAGAATGATTTCCAAAGTGAAGACTGTAAACCACTGAAGACTGAAGTAATGCTGAAAATCTCAGAAATAATAACATTAAAAATTTTTACTAAAATAAGTGTATTTTAAATTGTGATAATATTTCACAATATTGCCGTTTTTATTAGAAAGAGAGAGAGAGAGAGTGAGAGAGAGAGATGGATGGATGGATAGGTATGTAGGTAGCTCTAGGCTAGTTTTTAATCGTACACTCTACATCGTACACTTTAATACTCACGAAATAGAGTGCTGGTGTGTTCGGCTGAGTAATGTAAGTGGTTAAATGTACTTGCACATCAGCTTTTATGCTTTTATAATGCGAGATTAATGTTAACACAGCTCACTGTAAACATCATTGTAATTCGCTTCAACCCTTTTTAAACTTTACGAATGATTATTTTAGGTTCAAATGGTGCATGTGTTAGGAAATGGAAGCAAGCAGAATTAGTCTATTTCTAAAGCACGCAGTGCCATCTGCTGTTTAAAACTTAGTCTTGCGTAGCCAGACGTTCAGACTGACGGCTGAAGGTCTGGAATACATGGCAATTTTCACTGGCCAAGGCCCACCCATGAAACCGTTTGACCGACATGTCAAGCAACAAATCACCATTCATTTTGTTCATTGTCACCACAATCACAGACCGGTGTGTAAAATTCAGACATATCTTAAAGATTCTATGCCACAAACTTTAAAGTTCTCAAATACTTTAGAAAATCCAGCATTTAGTTGATCCTGAAAAGCGCTCATTGTCTCAGTAGTAAACACAACGGCTTTCTTCTTTCATGGGGGGGTTTGGCACCACGGCGTCTTTGTTTCCAGGTGGAACAATGAAAAACGCAAGACACATTTCTCCTGGAAATCCTGTATAATTCAACCAATCCGATGATGACTTTGAAAGTCCTGAAGTGTTTCCACTTCTGTTTGCCATATACATCAATTAAAGAGAGAATCACAATGCCTTCGGAAAATTACAGAATCAATGCAGAATCACTTTCTTGATTCGCGATGCATCGATTATTGTCCCAGTCCTAGTAATATTCATGTGATCTCTTACGTAACATTCATTAAACCGAGCTCCAAAATGTAGAGAATGTGAGAAGGATCCAGCTCGATCTCTCCTACAGTCAATATCACTCTGATCCAGAATTATGCATGTGCATAACTGATGCTGCTGCGCTGTCCTGCAGGTAGAAACGATAAGCAATCTTACTGCTTCTAATGACCTATAAGCATATATGGGTCTGTGCGATAAATTATTCAACTGACAATGCGTGAGGTTCATTTCTGGTTCAGCGCGACCTCATTTTCACACTAAATCCAGAAACAACATTTTGGACAGCGCCCAAATGTGACTGCAGGTAGACCTGTGGGAGTGTAAATGTGGTGGAGACTTGTCAAGGAGAAAGAATGACTTCAGAATGAATAATTCAACGAATAAACACTGGCTCAACAGAAAAGCCGGATTTAAATATATGATTTCAGTCAATACTGAGAGCACATTATAGTATTTCCAGTATTTTCTGACTCAGACCGAGCTAGACAGTACTATCACTCATAATGATATAATGATCAAGTGCTTATGGCTTTCTCGAGGTCCTCCGTCGGCGGCAAGAATAGAAGATGTACCTAATACTGCAGGAAAGTGCCTACTGAAGCCCATTCTGCTAATATCAATCCAATGATCTGAGGAAATCAGCCTTCTACAAAGAACTGTGGCTTTTACCGTCAGAGATGAAGAGAAGCCTGAATCAGTGCTTTGAGGAACAAAAGCCGGACTTCTGCTAATTGCTTTGAAAAAGGCAGTGGGTAAAAAAAAAAAAAAATTGCGAGTACTCACAAAAAGAAGGCCAAGTTAGAATTTGAGCTATAAACCCTAATTATACCCCACAAAATCAGTCTGTTCCATTTAGAATAAAAAGAAACCCAGAGCAATAACAGCCATGCCATTAACAATTAGTCTCCACTGCACCTAATTAGACAGAGGAGATAAAAAAACAGGTTCTAAATTTAAACCGTTTGCCTCGTATATTCTGTGAGGCTCGATACACTGTGCAAATAACATATAAAGACCCGCAGCACCCAGGGACAGTTCGTGACTGGCCATTGAGGACAAACACAAGGCTATATCTGCTGCTTAATGGTAATAAACTCCTTTAGCCAAACCCAAGAGAGGTTACAAATGACCACAGGACCCCTGAGGATAAACATCCCTAAATGTTTATTCATTCTGTCCTACAGAAAGTGGAGAGACACTGAATTGGCGAATATATCTCCAATTACACTTTCGCTAATGCCTGGATTCGACGTACTTCACTGAGCCGTGATATAGCCGGTGAACTCTCTGTTAGAATTACAAATATTTAATAAAGCATTAAAACTTACGTGAAACTGTGCTAGCAAGCCATTTTATGTTAGTTTTTTGGTGTATCGAAGTGAATCAGAATATTCAGGAGTGGATAAAAGCATATGAAATTTACTGGATGGTGAAAGGTGGCATCGACAGGCGGTTGAAGGGGTGGGGCTTAAAAAATAAGAGGGCTTGGTGATGTCAGCTAAAGATGTAAGTTGTTTCAGAGGCAGAGCAAATGCTAAGCCCTGCCTTAAAATGTTTTTGACCAATCCTTCAATGGCAACTTTTACTGTCTGCCTGTTGGCAAGAAAATTGATAAAAGATTACAAAGAAACATTTGTATACTCTTTGGAACAACATGCATTACTGAGTCATTCACAATAGGGCTAGGAATGTGTATTAAGAAAATAAATAGTCAATTTCGACTTCAAAGTTAATTCCCCTTTGGAACTACCAAGCCATTCTCCTTCTAAAATGTATCCATAAAAACCTAGAGCTGGAAAATAAAGTGTAAATATACTGCCCTGCTTGTAATGACATCAAACAACAAGTAGTCTCCTTTGAAGGACACACTCATAATCTTAACTCCTCTTGGATTTGTGATGGGCTTGATGAAATATAAAAGACACTGGTCAAAAGCCAAAAGTATTACCGTATCCAAAACAATAATGAAAATGCGCATGGACTGGCCAATAGGCCGCTCCATCCTATCTGTCAATACTGCATAGATACCAATAAACCCTCTTTCCAACCACACTCCCGGCTTAGCAAACAGTCTTAAGACAACCCTGCAGTCCATTTAAAGGCCAACAAATTAAACAAAAAGCCTTTACGCCCTTTCCTCATTAAATCCTAAAATCTTGTAAATGTTAAAGAGAGTGTTGCTGGGTATTGCGCACATGCTCCCATTATAGAACTGATCGGTTAGACCACCAGAAAACATAGGCTGTTAAGCTATCCCGTCCCACACCTTGAGTGGCCATTTCCATTTGGCAAGGGATGTTGCCAGATTGCCTGCCTAACTTGCATTTAGCATCTCGCTAACCTTCAGACTGCTTTGACCTGATACGACAGTAGTTTTTGAATCAACGCTTGGCAAGAAAATTCCTGACATGGCTGTGAAGCGTATGGCCATATGGAATTATTGGCCTCGCTCCGAAACGTGCTGTTGGTACACTTCCCCGCACGGCGGTCTTCCATTTTCTCCTTCCCCAGGCATAAGACACAGCTTGGCATTTTTCGACAAGACCGGTCACTCTCAGAGGTGTGAACGCAAAGGCCGGATCGCTCTGCCTCACCCTTGTCTTACAACGGTGTAATGAATAAGCCACCTGCTGTAATCTTTCCTCGATTTGTCCATGTGCCTTTCGTAATAAGGTCCCATTTTCAGAACCACTTATTCGTGGATAAAAATAAGTGTGACACACTTTAACAAGGTAAAATGTGTTTCTACTTTGTGGCTAAGATGGAAGACCCAAAAATGGTCGATTCACCTTCCTCCCACAAATGCCAATCGGTATTTATGAGTAAACCACAAACTAGAAGTTTATCTTCCCTGTCACTGTTTCTAAACTCAATAAGCTGTAAAGATTTAATGACTATGATGCCCATCTGCCTTCACTTGGAGTGTTGCAGAGCTCTATGCTAATAACAGTTGCATATAATTCCGTTTGAATCTATCGACTTTATATCTTTGGTAGCATTTTACAGGCTAATATAAAGGGCGGAATAACTCTATGCGACAATCTCTAGATGGAGGAACATCTGGATGCATCCAAGGTCCACATGAAGGTCAATGAACTGGGAAACTTCCCATTAAAGATGCACCAGAAATGGCAGGGTTAAACCGGTTCAGATAAGAGACCGGAAAAGATTACTCTGAAGACATAAAGTTAGGTCACAAATCACTTTAATTTGACCCTGTGCATCTGCACTAGCACTTGTGATGTACTCTAGTTTCTTAGCTATCGCTGCTGGGTAATTAATACCTGTCTGCATGTGTATGCTATCTCAGTACCCTTCTTCACATTAACAAAAACCTTAACTAATTGACTCTTGACTGGGATGATCACTGGAGATCAGCTAATTACCTTTTAATGTATGAATACTGAAAAGTCATTAAAAGTGGCTCAACCTATCAACTAGCACCACAAGACAGATGTGGTGGTGTTAGAGTGTCAAGGCCTCCCTAATTACACACACTCAAACTCTCTGCCAAGAATTTCTTTGCCTCTGAAAATGGAAAAAGAACGTGAGCAATAATTCTGCTGTAATTTAATACCAAATCAAAGGATATTAAATCAAACAGAATTAATCCTTTATGATTGTGAGACTTGGCATTTTCTATCTACGCCTGGATAGTGTTTACATACGGTACGTAAATAATTGCACATAATTAGCAGTGTTTGCCAAGGCAAGCATCGCTATTCTGTTCGCTCATTCTAAGGGTTACGGATCTCAACAAACCGCTAACCCTAAGTCCCTAAGTATAATTGAAACCTATATAGATAACTATAATTATATTAGTGTCCACACCAACACACAAAAATTGTGTTTATTGAAACTGTGCACTGCAGTTTTTTTGTAGGCTGCATTAAATGCTCAAGCTCTTTAAAGTTGGCTGGATCCACATTGACTTCCAATGTTTTTATCCTTCATCAGCTGAAAAAATCAAATCAATTCTGAAAGAGATTCTAATGATATCGTTCCTCTGTGTAGTTAACATCACAGCTGTGGTGTGGACTTCTCTTTTCTCTGACTGATAAAAGCTTCATTGATAAAGTTATCGGTATGGTTATCATTTTTGTTGTAAGCGGGCCTTAAAGGTGTCATTCAGTCCGTTTGAACTGAAATGTGTCTTGGCAGTGTATGTACACAAACACCCTATAATTATAAAGTGTTGTTGTTTAATTTTAATCCCCATAAATCATAACCGCTTTCTAAGATCAAGCCTTACAAACATTCTTGGTACACACGAGTGACGACACACAAGCCAAGGTCCCTTCCTTGATATCTGACTTACACTGTCGTTTTAGCACAGACCCTCCCCCAGTGATCTGTCAACAGTCTGCCATTTTTTTGACGCTGAAGCTGGTGCATACAAGAATGGCTCTTAAGCGAGGTGTTTTGTTGTGGGATGTAATAATGAACATAGAAGTCATTATTTACTCCCAAAATATGAGGCACTGAAGACGCAGAGGATTTCGGTTTTTGAAGGAAATGTGCCCCCGATCTACCTAAATGTTTGCGCAAATCATTCGTGATCCAGTTTCACCTACTGAAGAAGTGATTATACATTTTTTAAAGAAGCTTTGCAAATCGTCTTTCCTAATAATTATTCCTAACAATAATCAAGTTCCACGATGAATGCGGTTAAGGCTTATGGTCCAGAGAACTGCTCGTCATCCCACAGAAGGGGGGTGGGGTGAGCAGAGCTCATTAGCATTTAAAGAGATATGGACTGATACGCGTCGCTGTGAACAGATCTGTTTTTGACAAGGTAAAAATTATGTTGTTTTACACTCCCATAGAGAAATTTTAACCAATGTATGTTATAGACTTTTCATAAAGCCCCTTAAGAATCATATCAAATTGTGGAAAAAGGGCACCTGATCACCCATTTAAGAAATCAAATGTGATTTTTAATCAGATTTCTTAATTAGCACTAGCTACAGTAGTGGGCTTAGCTGTTAGCTTGCAAGGCTGACTTTAAATACAAAGTTATCAATATGTGCAATTCGGCCATTTTTAGCTTTGGTAATGCAATTTGAATATAAACAATATACTTTCATGACAGATTAAATTGTAAAGCAATGTTGTATTATTTCTAATCAGGCACTGTAGGGTAACCGTAAAAAGCTGTCTAAACCAATGGAATCAATTTGTTCGAGAAAGGGGATAGGATTCTGCATATCACTGTAACTCATTCCACTACTAACATGAATTATACCTCAAATCATGCAGCTTACAGAGGAGAATTAAGAGATGTATTACTTATTGTTTGTTATATGCCTGGAGGATGATCATATTTATTAAAAGTTAAGTGACATTCAGCCAAGTATGGTGACCCATACTCAGAATTTGTGCTCTGTGTGTGTGCATTTCGGATGGGTTAAATGCAGAGCAGTGAACACACACACACACACTGTGAGCACACACCCGGAGCAGTGGGCAGCCATTTATGCTGCGGCGCCCGGGGAGCAGTTGGGGGTTCGATGCCTTGCTCAAGGGCACCTAAGTCGTGGTATTGAAGGTGGGGAGAGAGCTGTACATGCACTATCCCCACCCACAATTCCGTCCGGCCCGAGACTAGAGCCCACAACCCTAGGATTGGGAGTCCTACCCTCTAACCATTAGGCCACGACTTATAGTAACCTATAGTAACAACCACCCAGAACATAATAACAAAGACACAGAAACAACCCAGTAACCATTCATAACACCCTAGTACTGCAAGGGAATGCTAAAAAAAAAAAGGAAAAATAAAAGTGTGTGTGTGTATATTATATATATATATATATATATATATATATATATATATATATATATATATATATATATATATATATATATATATATATATATATATATACTAATAAGCTCAACTACACATTAAGCATACTTCGATATTTGAGTTTAGATTGTAAAACCAAAAAATAAATGTATTATCATACTAGATGTCTTAACCAATTGATGTGTTTGTTACTACATACACTTAAGTAAATCAGATCATTTCACACTGAGATACGGGTCTCCATGTGTTCACACTGTCTGGTGGCAAGTATGAAAGCTGTCTGAAAACTTTCACCAAAAGAGGAGCCCTTTAAATGTGTATTTTTAGATGTTTGAGCCTTTATTTTGGGTAAGTTTCACTATTTTCTGTAAAATGAAGAGATATTTAGACTTTTGCATACTATAACCTTGGATAAACTTGGATGTGGGAAATAGTTGCAGTTTGATCCAAAAGATAGTTTTAGCCATTTGGTTTAAGGTTCAAAAAACACATTATTCTTCACATACTGTTCTTTATTGTTCTCCCCTCCCTTTCTGAAACATGTCTATTTACAAATATATTTACCAGTGCTTTGTGATTGGCCGAATGCCTCACATATATGAAAATGTCATGCCCCTTATCATACTATGATGCCGTGTCCCGGTCAGAACAATGGCCGACAAGACAAAAACATAAATATAAATAATTTCTGCCTTTGTGATTGGAGAAATGACAAACAAGCGCTACTCTACACTGCTCAAAACTCATGTTTGAATCATCAGTGGTAAATCCTTTTAATATGTAAACGTACTTACAGACTGTGAGTCAGAACAGATGGCATTGTAGTCTTCTCCTCCATAAAATATGCTGCACACATCTGAATATTTGGGTTGAACTGTTCTGGAACAGTGTTGTAATGTAAATACAACTTAAACAACTGATTTCTAGTCGTGTCCTCTTTTAGAAGGCCAAACAAAGTATTTTCGCTTCCACTATGAAGAGCACAGACTTTACTCTTTGCAACTTTAGGGATCTTATCTATTCATGAACAGCTTGTAACACTCCAAAGAGAAGGGGAAACTTGAAATTGCATCATATGACCCCTTTAATAATAGTTGTTTATAATAAAAACATGAACTTAATACATGACTTAGATTTTTTATTTTTCTAATCTGACATTAATAAATATTACATGAAATGTATAAAAAATTGTTGCTGCTCCAGTTAAGCTCAGTGTGCTCTCTTTAAGCTTTTCACATTGATCATCTATGTAAATACTTCATAAACAAACTTTACAGATAAACTGATGGTTGTCACTTTAGTTAAGTTAAGTTAATCGATTTTCTTTGGATTATGTCGACATACATCTGACTGGCTCTTACCAACTGGCAACTAGCATCAACTTCTCCAGACCCTAAATCGGTGGAAAATCGGGCCAAAATTGTGTACTGTATTCAAGCCTATATATACATATATATAAAACTGAAAGCATTTAATATCTTAGTCCAAGAGGGTGTACAACACCTCCACAAAGACAAACACAGATGTCCGTTTGGTGTAAAAATGACCCCCTGGCCCCCTGAAGCCATCCAAAGAAAGTCTGACCTCAGCTACCCATCAGGCGGGAATATAATAGATAATTTGGCCAGTAAATGGCAGGTATTACTGCAGTTGGCTCCTCTCGGAGGCATATGATTTAGAAAGACACTCAGGTAATAGCTTTGCAAATTTTCTCTCCCATCTCTCCACGCTTCTGCACATCTGAGATGTTGGGCGAAAGGTGAGAAGTCAATGACTATCCATCAAAACATCAATCTCCATTTATTCTGCTCTCAGCTCTTAAATACTAAACACGGAGACAAAACGCGGTCATGTGAGCTAGACTTCGGGACCCCCACTTACTTCACTCCATCAGGTCAGACAGGAAGGCCTGTGATGTCTAGATGTCTAGTCTAGTAAGAGTTAGTAGACACCACTTTTATTTATCTTTTTTTAGTAAGATATCAAGAGAGCTGTTGGACTACTTGTACTGGAAAAGCTCAGAGCGATAAGGCGGAGCAATGATTCTATATAAGGGTAATATGTAACCATGGGCTCATGAATATTAATAAACTGATGCAACATTCATCCAGTTGTCCAACAGGTCGGCTGAAAGGCAGATAATATAGACACTAGTCAAACCATTCGCTTGTTAAGTCTGACGTCACGTAGCAGCGCTTCCGTGACCAAACGCTCTTTCAGTTACCATGAGAAAACAACAAAAGGTGCTAATATAAACTCACAGTGTGATAGAATATTAGCGAAAAAGTTATAATCTTAACCTTTAACTTCATACCGAAGTCCCAGATAGCCAGACAATGAAAATACAAATATAAAAAAATACATAAAAATTATTTGTGTTTGGGATGCTGTGAGCACGGAGACTGTAGTGTATACCGTACGTTTGAAAGCGTTTAGCTTAAATGATAAATATGAATAAACAGTGCTCATAAACGGCTGCTGAGGTCGTAATCTCAAGGGAAGTGAGTTGAGGCTTGGACCCGGAAACAGCGCTTCTTACGTCATCACTTAACAACCGAATTATTATTGATTAACAATCGTTCAGTCGGTCAACAACTGTTACAACTACACTACTGATTACTCAATTACTGAAATAATTGTTAGTGACAGTCCTACTCCTAATAGCACATATGCTGTATCAGTTCAAATGACTGGACTTCACTCACTAGTAACAGTGAATGTGTCTGATCCATGATCCATTTAGTACATTTTGTGTTTTGTAACTGTAGTGCATCTTCATACACACTGCATACTTGCACATTCACACTCTCTCTCAAGAACATCTTAAATCTGTGTCTGTGTAGGCTCCTCACTGTGGTGTCCAGAAATGCTGTCTAGGTAGTCAATTAACTAGTGGGCCATTTTCACTTCGAAGAGTCTAGGTGTTTTAATGGAAAATCAACCTCTATAAATATCTGCCTATATAAGACAATTTTTAAATGGAGAAAAAAAAAGATGACTTTATGAAAACCTATGCACATTCTCCTACACAGAACATGTTGCTATAGTTACATGTGCTTAATTTATTCCTCATTAAAAAGTTTTTTCTTTGTCTTAAGAAATGATATATTACTTCAGAAAAGTATGTTATAACTTATGTACCCTCATATAAAGGTTTCAGTATAATAAATCCTGTACTAGTGTTGTTAGGTAACTAAAACTATTACATTTCTGTTAAATATAATTACAGTATTAATAGAAAAACTTAAAATGCCTTCAAAGAAACTTAAAAGAAATGTTGTTTTGGCAAATATCTGAAATAAATAAGTGTACATTTAAGTACTAACATTGCTTAAACTAAAATGAAAATAAATGAAAGCTAACATAAATACAAGTAAAAAAATACATATATACTGTATATCAGTGGTCTGTGTCAATGTTCAAAAATAAAAAGGCAAAATCCAATTTTTATTTTCATCAAATGTTAAATTGTCACATTTTCTTGGTTAAACATTACTTACATTTTTACATTAAAATTTTTATCAATTTTACATTTATTCTAAACTAATAATTCAAGACAGTAACAATTTAAATAATATATTTTATTTGTGAACTTATGGTTTGCTATTCTTTCCAATAGTTTACTTGTAATTTTTTATTCTATTTATTTATTTCTTTATTTTTGATCATCAGTCATCAAAGCTTGGTAAATATTGGTCACAGACACAGAGCTTAACTTTAAACTCAATGCACGCTTTAGGTGGTCTGTTAAAACTCAATGGGCTCAGGAGAGGTGAGAGAGACACGGACTAACACTGTAATTTTACCCGCCAGTGTCAAGTTTCTTTAGAAAAACAAGCGTTTTATACACTTCATGCGGTTACATTTTGTAGTATTGGCATTTTTTTAGTTTTGTAATACAATTTTTTTCTCATCAAATATTTTTAAGAGGCACATCCTCTTTTTGCCTCCTTTATAGGAAACACCCCTGATATAAACATATGCACATACAGTAAATCACTTTTGATATTTACATGTTAAGCATAGGAATATTTCTACAGCTTTTACACACCAGTGCAGCAAGATTTAAACATTTCACTGTGCAAATTTGGTCTTCAGTTTTACAAGCACTCCTCCATGCAGTTGGTGTTTCTGCGCTCTGACTGCTGTCCATGAAAAGCAAACAAACAGCCTCCAGCTCATCTGTGGCTGGCAATTTTTAGAAATTATCACACGCCGGCAAAAGTAATATTGCTATAATCTGCACTCCTTCCGCACCCTATCATGTTTTATCAGCCTGATTCTCTGAAAACGTGTCCTGCGAATACATATTTAAATTGTAAGCTGTTTGCATCGGTGAAGATTTGAGCATTTTAGATGTCGCTTTTATCAGGAAAAATACCAATTAACCCGCCTTTTTACGTATAAACAGCTCTTCCGGAATTGGAAACAAAGAGAGCTGGGCACAATTAAGCGCACGCCACTGTGGTCAGGGACTGATAAGCCACAAAATCCCAGAGACAGCATAAAAAGAGAAACAGTCACAACACACTGACAACACTAGCAGGCTCAGCCCAAACCACAATGACTCAAATTACGACTCCACAAAATGCTGCTGGTTGGTTTCACAGACAGAGAGAGAACAGGTTGGAAAGACTGTTATGGAATGAAACAATTCACTTTGTTTACTGCTTTTTAGGAAGGAGGAGAAGAATTAGCCAAGCTTGTCATAAGGGTTTCCTAAATGCCGTTTATTGTTTTATTGCAGCCAATCTCTGTTCTAGACTTGCACAGAATGAGTTGCAATGCAATAATTTCACAAAATGTCATTTATATGAAAATATGAAGTCTGTAAATGCCCGTTAACAGAGGCCAGATACGCTGAAGACGAGCGCAAAGAGAAAAATATTGTAGCAGGCAGATCACTCACTCTCCATGTTGCACTAACTATTGGAAGAAAATACTTCGTATTGATTTGGGGGTTTATGTGAATACGTTAATGAGGGGAACTGGCTGTCTTCAGAAAAGTTTATATATTTTCGGTCTCTGTGCAATTCATATTAAAACAGTGTTTCAGCTTAGCACTGCTTTGTTTACAGCAGTAACCAAGGAAACGCTGTATCTGCTGTTGAGAAGCGCCTCCTGTCAGAGAGAGAATCTGCATCTCAGTTCAGGCATGTAGTAGAATTTCACAAAGCTAGTTAGAACAATTCTGCAAACATTTCAGAAACAAATAAAATAAAAAATAAACAAATAATACTGTTCCAGTGATTCTGTATTTTGATTAAAAATGAAATATATTGTGTTCAGCGGGGGGAAAAGTTGCTGTTTTTTTTAGCCAGTAATTTGAAAATAACACATTTTAGAACTGTAACAGCAATACCGTAAAACCGTGATATTTTTGCTTAAGGTTATCATACCGTCAAAATCTTATACCGGCCCATGCCTACCCACAAATATAATACAGCAGCTAGTTTCATGTAAACAGATCTACTCAAACTAAGTATTATACTGGCAACCCAAAAACAACCACAAAAAAGTGTGTTAAAATTAAATCGACCTTTATCTTGTTATTATACTAAATCTAAAGCAAATTACCAAAATATCTAAAAATATATACTTGTTTATTAACCTCTTAGCAGGCAAAAATTGCCAGCACTGTTTACACTGACTGCACGCTATTAACTGTAAATATTTTTGACAGGATTTCTTGTTTTTCTACCCACTGTTAGATATAAATATTGTGCCTTAAAAACAGGAACAAGGGTAAAAACGAACAACTGTTAAAATACACATAAAACATATGCCAGATTGTTTTACTATATGTCAATTAAATTAGAAGAAACAGAATAAATTATCTAATGATTTCCATCTTAGAAAGCAAGCAGCAATATCATATTTTGGTAATAAAACAATGAATTGATACCTTAATACATTGTCAAGCCTTAAAACATTTTGATATGCTATATTTATAGATTTTTTTTCTCTCTCTCTTGCAATGAAAAGCCCTATATGAAGTAAATAACAATAAACCCAGGAAGGTTATTACATAAATTATCCATCAATTATGTGAATTGATATGGCAGTTGTTTTTATATTACATTTTCATTCTTATTTTTTACTTTCTTTTTCATAAAGCTGCAAAACTCAGCTTGGTTCTCTGTCTCAAGACTGTGAAAATGTAGTGACCCTGGTGTGTTGTGCTCTCTTGCTGCACAGGTGGACAGATGGATCCTGTGTCTGTTCCAGTTCTGCTGATCAGGGATCAGGTGACCTCTCTCACAACGACGGGCCACGACATGATGCCCGCATTTCAAAAATAAACAGCTTTCTAGAAGCTTCCCATTCACTCATATATATATATATATATATTAAAAATAAAATATTTCCTTATTTTGGTTAATAGAGTTCCAAATAAATCCTTACTTTTTACGCATAGTGATTATTCAAACATTTCACAATTATTTATAATAATTTCAACTTTATATCAATTACAATTGTGACTATAGGCTATATCTCCAAATTGCGACTGTTTTCTTGTAATTTTGACTTTATATATGGTACTGTTTATCAAACCTGATGGGTACCATATATGGTACTGTATATCAAAACTGTGGCTATATGTATGGCACAGCATATCGAAAATTACAACTATATAAAGTATTACAAAATCTGCAGCTATATACAGTACAGTATATAAAAATTGTGACTATATTTCTTGTTATTGCAACTATATATCTCACAATTACATCATATCACATACTTTCAACTCAAATCAACAACCTAGCAACCACCCAGAACACCACAGCAAGAACTCCTCGCATTAAAACATAAAAATAAAAAATCTAAAACTAGTTGACACTTACTACTATCATCCCTTGAGATAAATCTAACGTGGATAGCGCTGCTCACGACTGCTGCTCGCTGCTGTGAACACCTACAAACCTGCAACAACACAACACCGCATCTCATTCCCGACTACATCAGTGTGGGATGGAACATCTTGGGGAAAAAAATAAAAATAAAACACAAGGAAGCAAAGGAAAGGGGGAAAAAAACTCAGTCTGACATGAAAAGACCACACATCCATGGTGCCTTCAACATATTCAGCAGAGAAAACACTGCTTCACTGGAGAAGATGGAAAGAGAGCCGAAGCCTGCTTTACAACTTCCTGTTGAGGGCTTTTATGGGCTTATGGGACCACACTGAGAGAAACACACCTCAGCTCCACCACACTAAACATCAAATGATTACATTTCCATATTTTTGGAGTTTGGAGTAATTAAATTCCTCCTCTTTTTTTTGACCAAAACTCCAAACACTCTATTATTAGTTTTGGTTCTTGCCTTCTGATTATATTAATATTGATGGTGACACACTGCTGTTTTGGCTGTGGAAGCCTGCAGCTACAATCTGTCAAGAGCTCTCTGGTGGCATGAGACGGCATGTCTGTGCTCGCCTTTCATCACTGCTGTGTCTTCTTGTGCAGAAGCAGAGGCGGCATGGGGCTACAGGACTGCGGAGGGGGTGCGTAAGACACGGTCGAGACACGCCGCTTCTCCACTGGAGCACTCTTAAAACAAAGGGATAACAGTGGAAGGGAGCTCGTCACACCCCACTACCAGAACAGAGGCTTGGTGTACCATGTTCTCCTCAAAGAGTCTCTCCCTCCCTTATTTTCTTTCTGCCTCTCGGTGTCCTTGTTTCCACGCTGCTGACTGTCATACTGCACCATGTTGCATGATTAATACTGAATGGAAATCAGCAGGAGCTGTGAGGCGCTGTCTGAATATGAAGCTTACGATTACGTTCCAAGAGAATCTGCAGTGTGATATACATGAACGAATAGTGAAGTATCAATATTTACAGTAACACTGACCTCAAATAGTTTCAAATGACACTTTTGAAGTCTGTAAATTCCAAAAGCCACTTATGATATTAGAATATGGTGAAATACGATACCACCACATTGAAAAAAAGAGAGATAATAAATCATAATCATGACATCCAATTATGAGATAAGCCAAAACTGACACAAGTCAAAATTGAAACAAACACATAAGTATGACATATTAAAATTATAAAGTCAAGATATGAAGCACTATTAATGAAATTTGTGACTTAATAAATATTACTTGTAATCATAATTGTGACTTTTTATGTCAATTTCAACTTACATGCTAATTTATGACTTAAGTTGAAAATATTAGATCTATTATCTCAAAATCTATTATCTTATAAGTTTGACTTATTGCAAAATTATGACAATTCAAAAAACAAACATACAAAAAAAAAATGAATAACCATGACATTAAAAAAGGAAATATGCCCACAAGTCATACTAAAATTATTATGATGACTTAGTATCTCATAATTAAAATTTTATAATTCATAAAAATTTCAACTCAGGAGTTTTTAATATGATTTACCAAAGCAAGATTTTTTCTTATAGAGTGGAAAGGGCTCTAGTTATAGATGTCTTTGCAACACACACACACACACAACGCAAAAAACATTTTGTGTTGCTGTGATGTTCAGGGTTACAAACATAATCTGTCTTGCACAAATTTCATACACATCTATTTCTTATAATAAATATGTGTAGGTGGAATTGGAAATGTGCAGACTTTGCTTTAGGCTAAATGATCTCATCAGCGAATGTCAATCATCTGTGTGTTTTTTTTCTTTTTTACCAGAGTTCCTTTAGATCATCTAATATTTTACCACGTAATGAGATCGATAACATTATAAATTGCATTTCTCTGATGTACAATAACTCTACAGTTATATGTACAGAACTAATTTCACCACAGAGGCATCTGCCTGGATATGAATCTGGTGTATAATTATTATCAGTTAATTTAGCAAAAATTTTACACACAAAGCACATCATGTTATCAGACAGGAAATATCCATATCGTTTGGATTTCTTACGATGTCAAATACTACATGAGAGCTTCATCTTGGCCATATTTCTATCCTCAAACAACCTTACTGAAATTAGGGCTGGGTAATATATCCAATATGCAAAATATTGGTGATGATTTTATTCATTTGACTGCACTTTCGCTGATATGACACCTCAGTAAATATCAGCCAATAATTAATGGGCATCTCGTCAGTAAAGCCAGTTCTCTAATCAGTGGTAGATTTCATCAGGCTGGTGATTTCACATAGAGCAGCTGTTACTACACAGAGCCATTGTTAACTGACAAGCTACGCAAATCCATGTCAATAATAAACGTGGATTTGCGCAGCTTGTCAGTTAACAACAGCTCTATGTGAAATCAACAACCTGATGGAATTTACCACTGATTAGAGAACCGGCTTTACTGACGAGATGCCCATTAATTATTGTCTGATATTTATCATGCAACCCTAAAATAAACAGATTTCAGATTTATAAGAAATACATGAGAAATACTTTAGCCTGTAGTATGCAACAATTCCCTTCGCTGTTCACAATACATGCTGAGAGACACAAACAAGCTAGTTAGAGACTGCACACCTCAGAGTCTCGATCTAACTAACACATCTCTTTCTCTCACCCACTATATTCCTGCTTTGTGTAACATCACACATTCATTTCGAGAGATGATTTGCACTTTAAAAATACCAACGAGTATCATCTGCTCAATATGTATAAACCAAATACAGTATGGCATAATTAAGAGCTGGAAAGTGGGAAGTAGTTTGTAGTTTTTACTAGACTGAATGCTTGAAATCTCCTAAGTAGAAATCAGCATTAAACTGATATATTGATATACAGCAATAAACGTATTGGTTTTTAAACTAGTTGTGCCTATGCATCTAATTCTGCTCTAAATGACAGTGTCTCCTGTCACAGAGAAATAATTGCAAAGGGCTGTAGATGGAGTGGCCGCAGCGGGCTGCACTTACAAGAACTGCCACAGTGAAGAATTGATAGGCTTAAACCATCATTAATATTCAAGGTGAAGTCCCTCTCAGTCTCCAGCACTGTTTAGCCGACCCTCCGCTCACAAGCTCAAGCCACACATTTGCTCTTTCTCCGTTTCTGTGTGCCATCATTATTTCTTCCTATTTTTCCCTCTTGCACTCACCGCTTTTGCATACATTTTTTTTTTTCGTGTTTTAGGCATTAACAAACTAAAAGTAGGGGCACTACTAACCTATTTCCATTTCTCAGTATAGTGTGACAGAGCCTAAGCTCTTTTCAAAGCCAGAAACGTTCTAATGTGAAGCTGTTGTGTTTTCTAATATTCCATTGTGTCATAGTCCAGCGAACTGAGGTATTAATCAAACACAACAAAAATGTCCACTTTCTTTCACCACCCGAAGCATTTTAAGTCAATTTAGTGAAACTGTTTTTAGTGGACAGTTCTTGAAAATGAACTTGTAGAGGTTAAGAAAAAAGAAAGAAAGAAAGAGAGAGGTTTTGCGAACTTTTTTCAAGCGATAATATTATATACATGTATATATTTATATGCTTTGGCCATAACACATAATTATAGGGATGCAACGAAAACCTTAAACGAACCAGAAACAGAAACAAAATCAAATTTTATCGTTCCATTTATCGTTCCGCAGGAACAGAAACGTTAAAATATTGATTCTGCTCGGAGTGAACTGATTGAATTTTCTTTTCGATTCCAAGCCCTGAATTATATACTTTAAAATAGCTTCTATTTATAAGTATCTTGTTCTGTTTCAAACTTCTATAATTCATAGTAGATTGACAGACTGTTCTTGAAGCTAACAGTTTCATTGTAGAGTAGTTTAATGAACACCGATTTTTACTTCTCTCTCTCCCTGGCCTCTCCCTCATTTAACCGTGGCCCATTTATGTGATTTCCTGTCCTCCATTATTCAGAGGCTGTCTGTGTGTCTCTGCATGAAGGGCCGGCTGCAGGACGTGTGTTACTTTTGCCTCTTTCTGCTCGTTATGAACTCTCTCTGTGATTAAATGACCCTTTCAGTAATGACGGACAGCGGAGGACATGGCGAGCTACTGAAGCAGTAAAACGCTGCTGTGACACTGCCTCTAGACGGCCGCATGGCCACCAATATGTTTAATGAAGGGAGTGATGAGTTATTGATGCGTCCGCTCTAATTAGAGGTTCAGAAGTGTCCACGGCAATCAAAGCTGTGACAGCAAATACAAAGAAGGCCATTGATTGTGTTGGGATGGACTGACTTTGGGCTTTGCAGTCTGGAAGAGCACAAGCACATAACTACTGTTCTACTTGACTGGCGCACCTATTCCGATTAGTTACACTTCCTAGGATCAGTAAAACTAATTACTGCCCTTAACTTCAAAACCAATAATGAAAGGTTTAGGGGTGTGGAAAGTGCTTAGACATTCTTTAATTCAGATTCAGACGGATTTGAAATGTTTCTTTGTTTAGCGCCGTTTTAAAATCTATTGAGCAATTCTACTTCGACAACATCCTAACTAAAACAAACATTTCTAAATAATACAGTATATGTTACACCAGCTACTGAGACTCACGATGGATTTTGAATAGTGGTTAAGTTGTTAAGCATGTTGCTAAGCTAACTGCACAGTGCTTTAATAAAAAAGATAAAAACAAAGAATGGCCATGAATATTGTGTACAATCATTTCAGAATTAGACTGAACTATTTTCATTTATACAAAGCACTAAAACCAATATTAATTTCATCTGCCCTGCCGCCTTTTGATTTTTATTCTCTCAGCTCATTGCAATGCATTCTGTGATTGCTTTATTAGGAACATGCAAGCAATACCAACTGAAACTGGGTAAACTGAGAAGGCGTCTTAGAAAGTAACATACCATAACATTTTGGAATGAAAATCATCTTTTTTTTTTGCATTGCGTTCATTTTATTATAATTACAACATATTAAGTGCCCTTTTCTGGGACCTCTAGCTGCTAACTCTCGCATTTTGTGTAGGCTGGTGTCATTTAATAAAAACACTGTTGTGAAACTCTGGATTTGTTTATCAAAGCAAGCAAAATAGTGGCAAACTGCCTCTACAACTGTACAAACAATTTCCAGTATAACCTTTAAAAATGCTGACTATGTAGTTTCATGAAACACAATAGCTTTCTATTACTTTCTCCCCAAAGGGTTTTGTCGTCAATAGCCATTAACAGTAACTAGTTTTCAGGAAAGTGCTGTAGATAAAAGGATTGAAGCAACCTAGACATCTTTTCAAACATGCTCAAAATAAACTTAGTTACTTAAAGCAAACAACAACTCATATACAGTATAAAACTTCATTCTTTTGTGCAAGACTCTATGCATTGGTTTGTTCGTGTATTCAAAGAACACCAGGCTCTAGGTCAAACACGAGTCTCTCATTTTCAGTTCAAGGTGAACGAAGCATTTAGACAATCTCCCCTGCACATGCACCATCTGCGACAGTCTGTCCCTTCACTTCCTCTCTGCTTTTTCTCTCCACAAGGTTCAGTTGTTGTCATCTACGTTATGAGAAAATGCTATGAGCTGATCTGGGAGCAGTGCCAGGTGCCACACGCCAGTCTGTTTCCTTTAATACGCTCCATTTTAGCATGCACTGTAATTAAAGCAACCTGGCACTACACTTAGCGCAGGAATTTTACAGTTCAGACCAACGGATTCAGATGCGCTTGAACTGTTTTTCTTGTAGTTTTACAATAAGTAAGTAACAAAACATTAAGGACAGAATGACATTTTCTGGGGGTGGATGAGTATTTAAGAACCTAGTCCGCAAAATTAGGATGAGAGACGAGTCATAAATCAGCAAACCAGCCAAGAACTAAATTATCCTAATCTCAACAAACAGAAATCCCAAATGTACTGGAAATCTAAATTTAGAGTGCCAGGTTGGTACGAATATCTGTCTCAGCTCTGGAGCAGAGAATAATTTGCTTTAACTGCATTTTTACATGCATATCTTTATTAAGTTGACCATCTCTAGGATTAATATAATGAATTATATATTTCAGATGTCTCCGGAGAGGTCTGACATTTCTTGCACTCTGACTTAATGAACCTGAGAATAGTTTTCTCAATGCAATGATTTCGTTTTAAATCAATGAATGCATTTAATCAAGTGTATTCAGATTTGTATTTGCATCTTTGAAGGTTGTTTAATTCATTGCTACATCAATTTATGATTTCTATTTTTCAGTGATACACAGAGAATAACCATTTGAAACTACTACTACTGAAAATAGACACCAGACCTTTAATAAAACCTATAATACAGTCTTACATATTCAAGGGTTTTTACTTTATAACATATTCAGATAACATTTAATCAGTTACTACAGCCAAAACACATTACTGAAAGATTATCTGGAAAATACTGAAGTTGTATTGTAGAGAGAAGCTACATATTTTAAATTAATTCTCTTCTGTACAACAAGTAGCTAAGGGTGGTACTACAGAAATAAATCCTAGAAATGTACCCCAAATATAAATAATTATTCATTTTTATTTTCCTCTGCCTGTTCTCTTTCATTAAAGCATTACGTTCATGTTAATCTACATTGTCAAATGAAAGACTGGTCAGGGCAGCGTAAGAATGCAATAGACTATTGATTGGTTTTTGAAAACGATGTGGTAAAGGCTGAGGACAAGTGTGTGTGAGTGGGACTGAATCAGTGATTAGATGTGGATAAAATGATCCAGCAGTCTGTTGTTAGTGTTCATCAGTCATGGTGAAACTGTTCTCTCATTACTGATTCAAACTGAGACTTCATCACCTACACAACATGGCCCGCATGTCACACAGGAAGTTCATACAAATGCACAATGAGCAGAAAATTACTCTGAAACAATGGTGAAAAGCATAACCTACAGTAATAGTACTGTGCCTTACTCCCACACACGCATTCAATATTCAAATAGATTCTGAACAAATAGATTTGATAGTCAACACTGTTACTGCTAAAGAAAGCTGATTAAAACGCATGCTAAGTTAGAACAGGGATACATAAAAAGCATTTTGTGCATACCTGGTAGGGCTGGGATAAACGATTATTTTTTAAACGATTAATCTAGCTATTATTTTTTCGATGCATCGATTAATCTAACGATTAATTTTTTCAGACCGATTCGATTTCGATTATCTCCCCATTAATTGACTACTAACAAAAATACATTTTGATTTACATATCTACATATATATATTTATTGCTCTTAAAATGACAAAAAAGACTGACTAAGAATGCATTACTTTGCACTTGTATAGAGATAGCATTCAATAAAACCTTGAAGCCTTGAAAACACATAGCTTACTGAAACAAGCTTACTGAACACATAGGGCCTAGCTTACTGAAAATAAAGTTCTTCTTTCAGATGAAAATAACAACAACTTGATGTCTAGCATTCAATAAAAAAGGTCACCCAAAATACTTGTTAAGAGCAATTGAAAGAATAAAGTAACCAATGTAAACTTGAGGGCTTTTCCAAAAAAAATAAAAATTAACAGTGGGAGCCAGCAGCCTGTCATAGAGAAAAAAAAAAATCTCAGAATGCTCCACGTGAAACTTTGGCGTTCCGCCCTTTTTCTATCGTGTCTTATGATTTTGGTTAATATGCAAGAGGGAGAGAGAGGGAGAGAGAGCACGCAAGACAGCGCTCGTGTAGTTTGAAGACTGAGTGCGCGAGCGCGCGTGAAACTTTGGTGTTTAGCCATTTTTCTATCATGTTTAATGATTTTGATTTATATGCACAAGGGAGAGAGCAAGAAGCGCTCGTGTTGTTTGAAGACTGTGAGTGCGCGCGCGCAGCCGGGGCTCTCTCTCGTCAGGCGCAGCAGTCATTCTATTCTACATCACTCACCGATCAAATAAGGCTTTGACAGCCACCAAAAAAATATATCAATGCAGAAAAAACCCTGGATTGGTTATTTAAGGTTGGACAGAATGTTGATCCGGCCATCGCGTATATTCAGTTTTTTCAGTATATTAACGTTTTTTAGAGAAATAAAAACTATCTACCTCACTGTAATTCACTATAATTAAATTACCAAATAATATAATAAAATAGTAAATGTAAATTTGAATTAAAACCATTCAAAAAAAAAAATTATATTCAAATACTATATGAAAATCATCCAAAATATTGAGAGAAGACAATACAAGATGCATTAAATAATGTCAATAATGAAATAAGGTGAAATCAAAATAGCCTAATATGAGTCCTATATTCATATTTTTGGAGTGAAATTTGACCTGGATTTCCAGGTTTCAGGTGTAGAATTTTTATTATTTTTTTTTCCACTCAGTAATAACTGGTATATTTTATAAATAATTTACAAAGAAACAGTAAAGTAACACATTGACATAAAACGTGACATTTTTAAAAATATACTCCATATAACATATTCCATTACTCTTTTTTTTTCTCCTTTTTTATTTATTGAAAAAAAAATTTTTAACAGCTTGTGTAAAAATTTAGAATGCCCTAGCAACCAACCACAATACCCTACCATAACTGTGGTAAGACTCGTTTCAACAAGCACCACTCAAAATTTCTTCTGAAAATGTACAAATGTAGTTAATATTCCATACATAAAGAAAAATACAAAGAAATGTAAATGCTTCCTGCACGTATACAAGATACACTGACATTTTTATCTAAAATCATCACTTAAACAACACTATTTCCAAAGCCCCAGGGTTCCAGTATACCATGATAATATATACCTGTATGATGAATAATGTTCCTATAAAAGACTTTGAAAACTACATTATTACCAGGACATTTCTCAACAGACTGACTTTCAGAGCATTGCATATCCCACCGAGCAAGATGTGATTCGAGTCACAGCGAGTTACAGAGAAGCCCAGGTTATTCTGATCACCCCATGTATGTATGATTCCAATCTGATTTCCTTTGAGAGTCGGACAACCCTGAACCAGAGGAATCCTGTTGCTCTGTCACACCGCGGCTCTTTCCACCCACGCTCCGCCATCTACTGCAAGCCTCCAAAACAAGTGTGACAAACCTCTTACTTACAGACACAAACTCAGCCTCGCTTTCTCACACCTCTAACTCTACGCCCTGCCAAGATGATCAAGTTTTTCCCCGAGTTTCTGCAAGCACCACCCCCGGCCTCAATACAAACAGACGTCTGCGCTCATCTACACCCTCACCGCTAACCCTGGCTCCTCCGCGCGCCATTCACCCAGCCAAGACGGAGCGAATTTCATTTTACAGACCATCTCAAGGGAGGAGGCAGAAACTGAGAGGGAAATGTGGAGAGCGAAGCAGTGGTGCTGCAAATCCATTCCTGTCTTAGCGTGCTGCCAGCATCTCACGTCCCTTAGGACTACTGTCAACCATTGCAAAACTGGGACAGGAAGAGAGCGAGAGAGCTTATTGATGGTCACTCAATTCTGGTGACACAGCTAAACAGCATCAGACGGTGTCACACTAGAAATGAAAACCAACACTATTAAATTTTCATTAAAGGAAGCACCTGTTACAAGCTCTGAATTAATTTTTAATGGCTTGCCGGGGCTTAATCAGTTGTCTTTTTTCAACAAAGATTTTGATTTACGCATCAGTCTGCTAACTTTAAAAATTAAGCTTCCAAATGTGGGTTTTTGCAGCAATGCCACGGAAGAACCACTTTTGGCTCCTCAATTAACTTTTCAGTAAAGAGTTCCTAGAAGAACCACTAATTGCTTAGTTTAAAGAGCATTTTAATAATTCAAACCTTTTCCTGTGTGGATGTTAAAGGTTCTTAATGGAACTATGTTTGCCAATAAACAAACTTTAAAAAGGTTGTCCTTGACAGTAACATGCTAAAGTCAGTAATGCCGCTGCAACCGCTCATGTTGTTTCAAGCGAGTTAATTACATAAAGATATCAAGACAACACTACGCTGCTAAAAACCATTAAACACTGCTCTTATCTAGAAGTGTAAATGCAATTAGGCTTTTGAAATCAAAGGTTTCTATTTAATTAATTGAAGGTAGATGTCTAAATTTCAAATCCAATTAAAGCATAAAGCTTGAGGTCCAAAAATGAAATCTCTTCATTGTATTTCCCCTTATTAGAAAGCACAAAACACACATTTTCCAAAACAGCATGGGGAGCCTAAATTAAAATGAGAATTTGTTTGCATCATCATTGACAATTATTTCATAACTTGAACGTAAGATGGCTCTAACTGCACATAAACCATTAAACAAGACGTGAATTAAGTGTGATATGCTAAGAAAAGAGAAGGGCTTTTACATAATTTACCTAGAAATTTTCACTTTTGAGCAATTTCCTCACTCACGCCTCTCAAAACCACTCTAATGGTGCAATTTCATTTAAATGCCTCCATTATTTTTTTAGGCACGAGAGACAACTGTTCTTTGCATTCAAACAATCCCACAGTTGTGATGATGGTGGGACTTATTATACAGCATGCTGGAAACATGGCTTCAACTGCAAACATTAGAAATGTCATAATGGCAGCAAATTCAAAACTGTTTCTGCATTGTGGACTAAACATTCATGATAAACCCAGAGTAAGATGCTATCTGTGTCCTCGCTGGCCTTCACCAACTAAGATCTTTGAAAGGCATGAAGTCTCTCACGGACTGAATTTATGGACATTTTTAAGCCAATTGGATTTGATTTAGATTTGTGCTGATAATTAGTTTCCCACCCAGCAAGTGACCTCCAACATCAAAATGTGCAAAGGTTAACAAAACACTTTTGAATTAACATTGAAGTTTGAGCAAGATCTGAAAATTATTATGAAATTATGTTAGAATTTCAATGTTGATTTGTGAAAGCAAAACAAAATCCAAAAGTGATTCGACCTTGATCGATGACATTGATTCATCTGTAAATAACCATTAAAATGGCAAATGGGTCACATAAAAGGGACAGTTTACCCAAATATTTTATTTCCATCATTTACTCTCATGTTATTCCAAATCTGGTTGGTGGTTTTGGACCTCACAGACTTTCAATGTACGGGCCAAAAAGTTCAAACATCTGTTGTTTTCCACAACATAAAAAAACAACAACATAAGGAACAGTAAATTATTATTTAAAATTGTATTTTTGGGTGAACAATCCCTTTAACCGCTGTATGGTAAATAGAACTTTTCAAGGAAAATATATTTAATTTATTCAGTCATCAATTATTTTGTGATGTCAGACCAGCAGAAGTTGGGACAGTGTTGTCCAGCTGAAACATTTTATGATCATTCTTGTCGCCTGGAAGGCCGAATTAACGGGATATTTTATATAAGGCGATCTGTCACCAAACCCCATGCTCGGAGGGTAAGGCACCGGAGCTAGAGACATTATCTTGATGAAGCAATGAACAATGCAGCCAGTGTAAACCAATGAAAACCAGATAGCATCTTTTTTAATTGAGATTAGACTCTTCAAGTTCTACATGTGCCCATCTGATTTAAGAGATGGCTCGGTGGTCTTCGTGGTGGGAATCAATTATGGCTTCTTCTCTGATATGCGACCTCAGAGAGTCGAGTGTTGTAGAGAAGGGGAGGAGATCTTCACCTGTTCTCTTTTGGGATTCATGTCGGTGGATACATACCTCCTTTTCTACAAATTTTCTTGCCGGGTTTTCTGGCACATTCCTTGGATATTCTTTTTACTGCAAAATGAATAGAAGACTAAAAAATAACATGGGAGTCCATTACGGACATCAGGAGCATGCAACAGCACAACTTGACTGAAAGAGGAAGAGAAGAGTTTAACAAATTCTCTGACCTAAATCATTATCATCATCATGAGTACTGCATAAAAATATCCCCTCTTTATGGATTATTTATGGGCCATTTACACTAGTGTGTGTTTGTCTAACAAATTAAAGAGAGGGGAAAGAAATCCAGCCACCTAAAATGGACGTGCTGCAGCACACAGAAAGATTTGCATGTGCAAGGGATGGTGGGAAGGTTAGGACACATGTACAGCCTCACTCACTCACGCACACTTACACATTAATCAGCGGCATGCATTGGGCATGCAGAGATCATGCAATTTTTTTTTTTTCTCCGCTGCACTCACTACACTCTGCACAAAGGAAACTGACACAGTGAAATGACAAAGACAGGTCCGTCCTGCCCACACATAAACTCACCATCCTCCGTTGGCACGTATATGTTTAAGAATAAGCAGTCTTCGCTCTGGTCCTGTACGTAGGATGACACAACTTCAATGCCATTGGTGAACCAAACCGGCAGCATAACGTCCGGTAGCCTGCCCTCCAGCAGGGTTTGGGGACAAACGGGGCTAAACTGAGTTGCGTTACGAATATCTGACCATGAAATAGGTGGCTCGGGCGGCTGGAAGCGCCTTTCGCCTGTTGGAGGTGCTGCATAGGGGACACCCAGGAACTGGATGACGGGCCCAAGGATCTCATTGTTGAGTTCTTTTTTGAATCCCCGCAGTTTGCCATAAGTTGTAGTGACAACGGGGTCCGTTTCGTCTAGTTTTTGCGAGGCAGCCAGCTGGGCGTGCAGGGTCACGCCTAATATCCAACACAAGAATGGGAGATCCAGGCTAGCGCTGAGGCCTAGCCGCGGACACATGGACCGCCAGATGCCGCCCAGGCGGTTTGGTTGTTGAAAGGGCATGTTCAATCCTCTTCACTCTAGTCCCGCTACTAGTTTATATCCACCTGCACGAAAGAAAGGATCAAACCCAAGATGCCAGACGTTTCGAGAGTGAAGCTGTCAAAAATCTCAAAGCCTCTTTGCGTGGCAAGTATTCCCACATGGACTTAAACACGTATCCAAGCAACATCTTCATCAAGAAGCAGCTATTCGTCAGGTCCCATTCTATTGACAACGTAGCTTTCCATCTTGGCTACGTGCGGGTGTCAGGGGTGGGGGAGGCATTTACAGCAGGTTGTCCACAGATAAATCAAGCCTGGTGTAGTGGTTGGTCTATATCCTGTTGGAAATAAAATAAAATAAAAATTAGTGGTGAGGCAGAGGAAAATGGTGCTTTATTGGCGTCTGTGATCTTGTGTGCCTGCGATCAAGCAGAATGTTCTAGGATCACAGCTCACCGGCATGACACAGCATCTATCACACAGACCCATTGAGACAGTTAAGCCGTGTCTCGGCCAACGGCAAATCAAATACTTCTCCAATACACTCAAAGGCTGAAGTGATTATATAATAAAGCAGTACTTAAGACACAGTATTGAAACTCTTTTTGTCAGGGGGCATTCTGGGGTCTAACACGGATGTCATAAAAGGTAAAACATCTTCAAATATCGCAAATTATTCAGTTTTTGGGAGTCTCACCACATATTTTATAATCTGTGGTTGCGTATTCATAGAAAAAAAAAATCATGCTTCATACAATATCTTTTTTTTGTTTGTTGCTTTTTTGTTGTTGTTTTTGTTGTTGCTAGATTTAAATATGTAAAAAAAATAAGGAAATATTATGACAGACTACTCAATATATATTTCTCATTTTCTCTGAAACTTTTGACTTAAACTTTCATATATTAAAAAAACTTTATCATGCAGTGCAAATGCCCCAATTGACCCAGCAGTTTAAACCAAGTAATCAACAAAATGGCATGTCGTTTGTTGTAATCATGCCTTGTTTGGACAAAATCTCTTCATTCCCATTACTGCAAATCCAAGTCTTACGCAAAAACAGCACCACAAACCGTCCACCGATCTGTGACAACCTTGCAAATGTGCAATAACTATATTTGGATCCCCCCAGAACACAAGTCTTAATAAGGAATAGAAGTTCATTTATAACTGTTGGTGAGTCTTCCCCAGTGGACAATGTGACGGGCAGATTCAGAACAGACTTTCGCTCCACACGGTAAATGAGAAAAGCACCTCTGCTTCCACTGCTCTACAATAGGGTTTATGTTCCACTATAAAGGGGCATTTGTCTTGAGCACTACTGTACCACCACACACAGCCTCCCCTGCCCACTACCCTCCAACAACCAGATCATTCATGATGACTAGCCCTGGAAGTGTCAGCAGATCCGGACTGAGGGCCACACAGCCAGACAGGGAGCAGACAAGGCTGAACGGAAATGCACCAGCTGACCTTTCTTCTACCCCCATATAATGGCTTCCACAGACAATGCTTAAAGAGCCACCTTTCCATCTGATTGAAATATGTGGCCCTGGGATCTAATCTACTTTAATAAAATAAGACAAATTTCAATAATAACATTGCCATTTTGGATATTTTTATTATTATTATATTTTAATGGTGAAACAAGAACCACCAACACTTTATTAAATTCAAAAGGTTTTTGAACAAACCACAGTATGGTTTTAAAGGTAGAGATATAACAAAAAAAAATAGACAACCTACAACTTTTACAACTCAATTAGTAATGCCTCACTGTTTTACTTTTATACTTGATATAAAATATTAAAGTTTGAAATATTAGAATTTATCAAATTGAAAAAAATGTATGTGCTATTTCTATTTGTCTATTTTGTTCGTTTGTAAAAAAATATGGTTAATTATATACAATTCATTGATGGATGGATGGATTATACAATATATGTTTTTTATAATCTCAGACTAGTAAATGTATTATCATTACCGAAATAACTAACCTCATTTCCGAAACCTACTTACCATTACCACAATAGATGTTAATTAGAAAAATAGAACTTTGATTTTAAATGCATGTGCAGAATCTACAAATTATGTTCTTTCGGGTTTGTCACATCTCTTTAAAAATATTCAAATATAACAAAACAATAGTTGTAAATTGTGGAAGGTGTTATGGTAATGAGAGAAGTCAATCAAAAAATATTTCAGAATTATGTTCAAAAAGGTGTTAAATGGTAAGTAAAAGTTTTAAAATTAATGTTCCCAAATTCTCTAGACTTTGTTGCTACTGTCTGGAAAAAAATAAGTTAATTTAAGCATTTGTAAAATTTTCATTTCGTGAGAATCACATATATCTACATATTTCTTAATATATTTAATATAAGCATTAACATGTTATTATATTTGCAAATTAGTAAGCATTAATATCAAACTTTATACAAGTATATATAATTCAGAATACAAAAATGCTAAGCTGCCATACAATCTTGAATATTTGTTTGTACACTGTATATGCAAGTTCGGTCTTACAGACAAACAATGCCTAAAACTAGCCTCATTCTGCAAAACCGAATAGGTTTGCTGAAGTGTTTTATTTTATCCATGATTAGTCAATCTCACTATGGACCAGTTGACATTTCTACTCCCCTCACTTCATATTTCAAAACAAATTTTTCCTATTGACGGTAGCCTATCAATGAAAGGCTTCAAAAAGATGCAAAACAGTCTGCTGCATCGCATAATTAGGCAAACAGATAAACAGAGATGCATAATGTGAAATCCACTGCATTGATTGTATACCATAGTCTTAATGGGCCTATAAAATCTGGATTTGTACAACAGAGTGATGAGACAAAACAGCTTCAACACCACTGCAAATTTTTTTGGAGTACATTTTACAAGAAAACACTACAGTATGTCAGTTATCTTTTCCTTCAAAATTTTACAATTAATTACCTTTTGTGCCATTAATTGTGAAATTTACTAGCGTTTTCTTAAATGCAAAGTGTTTCTTCACCATATATTTTAGTCTTTATATAAGCCTATATATTGGCAATTGTTCATAATGAGATCGGTTTGGCTCAGAAGATGGGGAACTGACTTCTGAATCCTTTGAGACAGTATGTAACAATCTCTGTCGGGATCTTAACACAGTGTTCCCTTGCAGACAAATAGAGAATCCACAGCACAGAGACTGTAAATCTCCATAGAATACACATAATCTAAATTTCCTTTCCAACCATCCTTATGCCTTTGCCTGTTCTCTTATAGGTACATTTACTCATTCTGAAGGCCTGGTACACTGATGACATCATCCTCCATCCTCTTACACCAGTTTTGATAGATATAAACTGCTGCATGAAGATATGCAAATATCTTTTACTGAATACCTCTTCCAAAGAATTGAGGACACATTTTCCGCATGGTCAAACGTAAATGCAAAAACTTCTCGCTTTGGAATACATTAATCTAGATCTTTTACTTCCATCATTTAAAACCCTACCACAAATATCTAGTGAAAGATTTTGCTGTCTTTCTTTTCGAATAAATGCCACTTTTTTCATTTTCTGTTAAACCCGAAGCATTCATACGTTTTTTTTTTTTTTTTCCTGTGGGTCTGATATCTTTGTCTCAATGCTTTGGCTGTGTTTTCTCTTAAAGTTGTTTTAAGTGTGTTTTGTCATTTCTTTCTGCTTGAAGTGCTTATCTTGTAGCTCCTGCTGTGAGTTGTCCTGTTAAAGACCGGGAGCTGTTAAACCCAGGAATCTCAGTGAATCTCAGTTGAGACTCAAGCGCACCTATAATAATAGAGCCTTCCCAAATATGTTCATGTATAGCATTCAAATCACTGACAGCAGTAGAAAACTCAACAAAAAATAAGAACAACAACTTCTCAAACTGATCAAAAGGGACAAAATGAAATATGCAATGTTACAAAAGGTTTCTATTTTTAATTAGTGCTGTTCTTTTGAACTTTCTATTCATCAAAGAATCATGAAAAAAAAAATGTACCATCACAGTTTCCATAAAAGCATAAAGCAACTGTTCATACAGTACGCAACAATATTCCATTTTAGTCAAAGCACAAATCTACTTTCCCCCGAAGGTTCTCAACAATATTCTTATTCTCAACTTCCAACATACTGGCATCTGAGGATAATAGAGTACAGTTCAAAGCGCAAAACAAATGGCTGATTATTTTTAAGTGAATGCCGTCAGATGTTGTGCACACAGGCCAGAACAGTGAGTTACTGCAGCAGTCAGTCAAATCTGCGGCCATTTCATCAGCGTTTGCTTAAGGCCAGCACACGCTCACACTCACCTTAATGATCTCATCTCAACCGCAATAAGACTTTGGGAGAAATTTATAGGCCAAAGTGTATATGATTATGTGTGAAAGTGCTTAGCTTGCAGGTCAGGATGGTGGTAGAGGCGAGTTTGGGGAACCTTAGGTCTGATTAAGAAGACCCTGAGTTTATTAGATCTGCTTTCAAAGACTCATTAAAAATTACTCATCATTTACATGACGGAGCAATCCATCATATCATCAGTCTAGTCAGTAATGCCACTCACACATCATTGGAAAGTGGTACAACAAAGTGACAGGTGACATCAGTTCTTTTTTCAACACTTGCATGCTAGATAAAGGGCATAGGTAATTAAAAATTTGCAAAGATTAAAAGGAGTAATTCATCCATCCAAAAATACAAAAAATTTCTATCATTATTTGCTCAACTACTTGTCACTCCAAAACCATATGCTGTTATTTTTTTCTGCAAAACACAAAGACTAATTTCCAAACTGCTTTTGCAATGACCTTTTTTCCTCACTTCACTTGTTCAAGCTTCTTTTTGAAGTGAAATACCTGCACTTCAAAATCTACTTTCAGATATTCACACAATTTTATGGCAGTCTTAAACCAAAGGGATAATTCTTTAAAAAATGAGACTGCTGTCGTTATTTACTCCCCCTCATGTCATTCCAAATGTAACTTTCTTCTGCAAAACAAAAAGATTATATTTTGAGCAGTAAGTTTTGGAATCATTAACATTCATTGAATAAAAATATTATATATATATATATATCTTATATCAGCATATCTTATATTATGCCGCACTGAAGAAAGTAAGTCATAGAGGTTTGATATTACATAGTTGAGTTAATTACAGAAGAATTGTCATTTCTTGGTGAACTACTTTTAGATATGCACACAATCTTATGGCTGTCTAGAGATCGCTCACCCAAAATACAAAATTCTGAAGAATGTAGTCAACCAAATAGTTTTGATTACTGCTAATTTCCATTTTATGGACAGAAAAAGAGAGAAGACATTTCTCAAAATATCTCATTTTATGCTCCACCAAAGAAATTAATATAATTTTGGAATGACATGGCATTGAGGTAAATATTTAGAATTTTTATTTCTGGGTAAATGACTTTTAGGGTTCTTCATACCCGTCTTGTTTGGGTTTATTGAATCTAACTCAAGTTCGTTTCCCCCATTGGTGCGGATCTTCTGGCCAGGTGTGAAGACAATCATCACACTCAGGTGAGGACCAAATAACCATACAGAGACCAAAAGTGCAGTGTGAAAGCGAACCGCACCAAACCAACATTGCATTTAGTCCAGACCAAAGCAAGTGAACTAGCGGACTTTCCTGGTGTGAATACACTCTTAGAAAATAATAACACAAACTTTCTAAAATTAATGGCACAGCTCACCCAAAACAAGAAAATTCTGTCACATTTACTCACCCTCTTCTCATTTCTTTTGAAGAATGCAAAAGTCGTCAGAGGTTCAGAATTACATGAAGGTCAGTAAATAATGACAAAAAGAAAATCAAATCTCAAACACATTTACTCCATCCATTTTCCTCAAATATCATTTTTAAAAACTCCATCGTCTGAGTGCTATCTTAT
>NW_020524873.1:0-54189 GCF_003368295.1 Carassius auratus | reverse complement strand
AAGGAAATGAAAAATGGACAAATTGTGTCTCAAACCACAAAGACTACCTTAGGTTGTAAATCACTGCTGGAGGAAAAGGGACAAGTAAACAAGAAAGATACATCTGATATCTAATATATCTAATGTCAGAAAACAAGCTATATGTCTGATATAGTTATGAGGCGCACATTATTTATTCATGACATGGAAAGGGAGCCAAAGAGAAGCCCAAGGGTAATGACATAGGTGACCAAAATTAAAGATAGCTCTTTGAGCAGCGAGAGGTCAAGTAGAAAGGGAAAAGATTCCTTCAAGATAGTGTTAGCTAGGGTTAGGGGTTAAATAAAAGGGAACACTCCAGCAGGAATGTAGGAACCAGTGTTGGGTGAAGAAGGTGAGGGAGATTGATGTGCATGAAGAGGATATTAAATGCCTGTAATAATAAGACTAAAAGCATAATACATTTCTTGCAGTGGGGGATCTCTGTTCTCTTTCAAACCACTTAAGAAGGAATCAAGAGTTTTGACTGATTTTACGGTATGATTTTTACAGCCAACTTGAAAATCCTATCTAGTCTCTCAAGGTCTGCTGGGCAGCTAGCCATTAAAAGAACAGCGTTCTGCTGAGGTGAGTCCAGTGAAGTGAGCAATATGGAGGAAAAAAAAAAGATCGAGAGGGAAGCACAAAGCAACCAGAGTTCAATCAGCTTCTGGAGGAACCATCAGAGAAACCTTTCATTGTTGATACAGCAAAACTCCAGTCCATTTACAACCTTTATGGCCCTATTTCCAATGCAGATAGACAGCACTACTCAAAGCTACTTCAGTATTTCATATCATTAGGGATGCAGCGATACCACTTTTTTCAGAATGAGTACGATACCGATACTTTCATTTTTGGTACTTGTCAATACCAATACTGATACCAGTATTTTCACAGCATTTTTTTTTTTTTTTTTTTTTAAACGTTGGCTAAAGAGACAAAATAAAAATAATAGTAAGAAGAAGAAGAAGATCATGTTAGTTGGCTTCATTTAGCTAACAGATATTTCCATCAGATATTTCCACACTTGATTATACCTGTTAAAATGTATTGTATAAGCGTTTGTTACTTTCACTGTTCATTTTAATGGAGCCTCAGAGCTCCTCCATCTCAGAAACTGAATAATACTGTAATCACAAAACATTCAACAAACTCGTTATACATTATATGAGTACAGGTTACTATTTCGGGGACCCTCGCGTGCAAATAAAAATCATAATTTTAAAGCAAACTAAACACGTTTGCATTGGTGCAGAATGAGAGACATTTCTTGCCTAGTGCATTACACAGTCTGCTAGTTTCACTTCTGCTTTAATCAATAATAAATATTGTTTATAGTGAATGCCCCTATAATTTTTGTTTGTTTTATATTGACGATTTAGTAATAATCCAAATGCATGGGCTAATGGAGTGAACAGCAATCATGATCATACAACAGAAGTGTGCTCTCTCTCTCTCTCTCTCTCTCTCTTATACATCTCTCGCACTCCTCACCATCAAATAACTTTAAATAACTGTTTTGCTTGCTTTCTTTTTACATATCTGATCGAACTACAAACTACATGCAGTGATGTCTGTGAGATATTCACTTGAATGTTTAATATTATATTAATTACTTGCATGTACTTCATAGACGTCCTTAATCTATAATAACTCGATTCTTCTCTCTGTTGTCAGTCTTTCTTTTTCTGGACACAGCTCTATTCACACGCTGTGTGGGTATCGGCTTTTGATATTGGGGCATTTTTACCAGTATCGGTATCGGTGCATCCCTCATTATCATCAATAACACTGCCCCAGAAAGGCAAATAATAATAGCTGTAAAGAATCAATCTAAAACCGGTCTCAACAGATATAAAACTGGTTCATTTCAAATTCTACATTTGCCATTTGAAAGCTGAACTGTCACACATTTGAGACTCGTTAAATGTTGGATGTGTTCCATGCTAAAATATTCCATCTGATGTGCAGAATGCTACAACTCCATTTCCCACTAGCAAACTAGACGTGTCCTGACTCACGTGCTTAACATTTAATGGCTGGAAAATTTAAAACTGGGTGAGAGGGAATGTAGCCGTGCAAATATCTACAGATTATATTTATACCATGTTAAAATAGCAGGGTGTTCTGCTATTATACCAATTTACTGCAAATAGTGGCAATTATCTGCACCTCAGTAATGTAGTACATTATAAACAGTAGCCTATGCAACAATAACTTATTGAGTCTAATTTAATGCATTCCACCCTTATTATATAAACATACCTTAACTTTTTGATTATTTGCTTAATTTTCATTGAAAATAAATGCTTTTCTGATGTAATTTAATATTTGAAAAGGGAGAGAAATTTCGCCAAAAGTCAGAACCGAACCAGGGTCAATCACGTCAAAATATGCGTGACACACGTTTGAACTTCTGCGCCACTAGTAATAAACAACTGATAAAATTACCCACCCCCATAAATAAAAGTATTAACAAACTTTTATGCAATAAATTTATGATTTAAAAATGAGCATTCCTCCCAAAAACATCTACATTTCTGTCACTTTCAAGTGTTAGTATATATAATCAGTTGCATTTATAGGGGTTATTATAGCACAGTTCTGTAATAAGGGGGGTTATCATAGAAACCCCCTGGACTCACTGGTTTTCAAAACCTGGCTACGACCATGTGTTAGACTACAGGTGACTTTCTATAAAAGAACTGCTCAAATAGTATTCGTGAATAGGTTGGAAACTCCTACATTTTAGGCTTGTGTGTAAATGATTCAATGACTCAAATCATTTATAAAGACCATCAATTGTTGTGATACTGCACAAATCGGTTCTATGAGTGATTCAATGACTATCTTTTAAAGACACTTGTTGGCCACCTACTGCCATTAACTAAGTATTGTAACCTGAAAAAAAATACCTGAACCTGAACCAAATTAAAGGACCAGAACTAAATGTTTTATAAAATTATTTCATAGGACTCTTTAAATATTTTCCAAAGTTTTATCTTGGCCAAAAAAAAAAAAAGAAAGCCTCCTGTGAGGTTAAAGGTCATATAGATATACACTCTTTTCTCACACCCTTTTCTCAACAGACCTTTGGTCTTTTTTCTTATTCATGTATAGGGTAACACATGGGGGGTTGAAGAGAGGTTCGTTTCTAAGTCAGACTGATGCAGTAATTCACCTGTACATAAAAAAAAAAAAAAGTAAAAAAAGGTACATTTGTTCAGACGTGACACACACTTGAATGATGTGAAGAGAATGTCTTAAATCAGAGACTGTCTCATGAGTGTGCTGTTCGAAGAACCAGAGAGATTGTTCTGTCCTTTTGACAAAAGACATTATGGCTGGCCTTTTTTTCTCATGTGTCTGTCTATTTAAAAAGTGATTTGCAACTTTATTAAAATCACAAACGCAGGATATTTATAATAGGAAGCCTTTTTGTAAGGCACATAAAAAGGTTATACATTTTCAATATAATGAGAATATTAGTGGACAGACGGATTTAATAATGATCCTTGTGTATGATACCTGTGAAAAGAATTCTTTCACATGGGAAGGTAAATGAGATGGGTTCTGTCCAATTTAGTAAAACAAACAAGGCCTTAGTCTGATCTGTTAGAGAGAAGTACTTATGCTAATATGATAACTGCCCTATTGTTGATGTTGCTGTTGTGGGAGCTTTAATTTCACTTAGAGTATGTGGTTTAATAAAACATCTATTATAGATATTCAATATTTTTAGGAGTTTACTGTATACCATTTTTAGGGATATTTTAATTCAGCTCAGATAGTATAAGTAATAAACACTGTATTCAAAACATTTTCGAAGACTTAAGAATCTGTTTGATTGAATTTAACTTGAAAGATTGGTACAGCTACTGTATGTTGACAGTTTGTAGATATGGCACTCACCAATGTCCCAGGAACCAGGGCTGTTGTTCTCAATCTCACTGCGGCCGATGACATACCAGACACAGGCCATCCAATGTGCCAGCAAGGCAAACATGGACATGAGTAATGTGAGTACCACTGCGCTGTACTGGGAGTAGCCGCTCCAGCTTTTGCAGCAAGCGTAGAAGCCGTAACAAGCGAACTGTTTTCAGCAGATGAACTCCAAAGTACTAAACACAAAGATATTGAATGTTCAAAAATGAAATCATAGAATGAATAATTATTTAAGATGGGCATGACCAACATCATATGAAATGTGGTGTCCCACAAAGCTCTGTGTGAGGGCCGGTAAAACAAAATATACAGGTTTTATAAGGTTGTGAATAAACAGTAAAATTATCTTCAAAATGAGAAAAAACAACACTCACCACACTGACATTGAAGGCGTACAACAGGTCAAAAGGTAGAGCAGCAATCAGATCCACAAAAAGCCAGGTGGTGACATAATGTACACAGATAGAGCGCGCATCATACACCACCTGGCCTGATGTGCTCACAAATGTGGTGCGAAAATTTAATAAAATATCTGTAACAGGGATATAAAGAAAAAAATATTAGAAGACACTGATATTTGTTAATTACTACATCACAGAATAAAATATTTTTAGATTTTATTAATTACCTGGGTTCAGTGACTGATTATAAATGTTTGGTCCTGGGTTCTAGTGACTATAATGCTATTAAATAGAAGTAGCAATTACAGCAAATAGTACTTAGAAAGATTAGTAAACGGAGCTCCTGCTTTTCTTTAACAGAAAAGCAGAAGCTTTTTTGCAAATCTTTTGATGATACAAATATTTGATCTGTATTATGAAACTGTGTGTAATGAGCAGTAACAGATTCTGTCATTGAAGACTACTGCTCTCAAGCAGTACTTATCCTCACTGTGGAATTCTAATATAAAGGTAATGGCTATAAATCTGACATTGTATCTAATGTGTCTGTATATGAGTATTTTCTTCACCTGTATCATTTAACAGTTACAGACAGGAATCTGACTTTACTAATGCATTAATATGACAGAGTTATTTCTGAATTATAAACGCATATTAAACTTCTATTTTCTGACCTGTCCTTCAAAATCTTTTTAGTTTTGATCTCACGATTTTGACGATTTAGAAATACTAGATGTGTTTTGTGACATTTGTTTAGTAATATCTAGAACACTTGGCCAGCTCTGAGTAATTGAAAGATATCTGGCCGTATATTACCTCTGGTACATAAAAGACGGTCTGACTCAGAAATGTACACGCACACCTGAAAAATAATAGGATGGTGTGCTCTGGGTACTTTATTAGCAGGCATTGGTATCAAAAGACATTTAATATCACCCATTATTGAGACAGAACAACTTATTTTTGCTAAATTAAAGACACAGCAAAAAAAAAAAAAAAACAATAGGACAGTAAGTTGAGCCTTACCTAACATGAAAAGGATTTCTACCAAGATGTCGCTCACACTCGGTGGACTTCTTGGGGTCGACACGTCATCCCGCCCACCAACAACGGTGAAACAGACATTGTAGGGCACAGTAACTGCTACATAAAAAGTGGCTAACAAGATCAGCCAATCCCATCCAGCTTTGAAGGTGCCGTAATGGAGGAGAATGAAACGGCTCTTCTGAATGGCTGCCACTTTGTACTCTGGGATGGGAGGCTTCTCACCGAACATGTTCTAAATATGATAGCAATGTTCAGAAATGTTTACTTTTTTGGTTTGTTTTTTCAAGATTTTCATAAACAGGATGATGTGTGCAGCACGAAAAGAATTAAAGAACTAATCCAACTCATTTCAGAAGAAGCAGTAAATAACTTTGTATCATTGCTGAACACAGCATATTGTTTTATATTTATCTTTACATTATTTTATAGTTCCTTTTTATTTCCTACAGTAATGTTTTCTACTTGAATTATACTTAAGGTCTTAAGTCTGAATTATAAGAATGTAAGTGTGTCTAACTGGGTCTTACATTGTTGATCTTGAGTTTGCTCTTGTCTTGCTTCTGCAGGTGTCCAGACAGCTGGTAAAGCACAGCTCTGCTGCGTCGCCGGTTGGCATTGAAGCCTGGTGGCTGCGTGACCTTGTGCACCTCCAGCCCCGTCTCCTCGTCTGAACAGAGAACAGCCATATTAGTATATTTTTTAGTATATTTGTATATTTCATTTCTGAATTGTTTGACTCAACACTAAACAACGTCAAGTTAGTGTTAATGTGGCATCGTAAGCACAGATAAGCATAGATAATATATTTCCACCATTACTTCTGTTAAGTCATTAGAAAATGCTATAGCTTAATTTTTTATCCATAATCCTCTGAATGATCGAAATTACACTGAAATCAATATTTTTTTAAATAAAAAAATATATATATTATTTGAACAATTATGAACACAGATAAAGTACACTGTTGGAAATAAACATGCAAATTTATAATAATCAATTCAAGTCTTTAGAAGCTCTCTGAAAAAGCAGAAATATGCCAATTTAGATAATGATTCAACTGTATCCAGTTTGTGCTTCTTCATTTTCCCTCTCTAAAGGCTATCAGACTCTCATTCTGTCTGCTGCACCAGGGGTGTTCAGGGTCATTCAGATTTGTTTTATTCACACACACACACACTCACACTCACACAAAAAGTACTATATTTTCAACTATTTTTAGCAAACAATGAGTTCAGTGTGTACAGCAAACTGTAGTATGGCTTTGTAAGTCTTTTGAAGAGTATTTTTCATTTTGGTGGTAAACAACAACAAAAAAGGAACTAATCATTTAATTATTACTTATATACAATACACTACTGTTCTTACATTTATACTGTAGTAAAATAAAATAAAAAAGTTAAAAATACTGTATCTCTATATCTTACTGACTTTTCTGAAATAAGCATTTGACGGTGTGTATATTATCTGTTTTCGAGGAGAAAATAAATGATGGAAAGACATTAAAGGAGATCTGCTCTCTTCTCATATGCTAACTAACATGTTCCCGTCAGCCTACCCTTCACTGAAGAGTTGATTTTAATTGATGACTTTAGTTTACATGACTAATTTGAAAAAGTGCCATCTGTCAGCTTCGTGTATAAAAGATGTCTTACAAATCTTCAAGTTTATTTCTTGTTCTTTCCAAAGCCTCATTCCATACTTTTTTTTATTTAATGTATTTTTTCCCTTTATTATATGAATCCAACCAAATTATTTCTTTTTAAAGAATATTTGGCTTAGTCAACATAATTAAGAATGTAACTCTCACTCTTTTTAAATTGATTCACGTTATTCACTTTTAATGAGGTGACATCATTGACCAGTGATATATTACTCCTAATGCCAGTACATTGTTTATCCTTCAGCCAAATGAACAGTAACCGTGCTTTGGCTCAAGCTCAGGACACTAAAGGGAGCTTCACACCTCCGTGCCAAGCTTTCTTCCTAGCCCTCGCTGTGTCTTGTGCGTGTCTTTTCATCTTTCTCTTTATCAGTCTACCGTTCACTCTTTCTCTCTGGGGAGGAGAGGTGTCAGGATTACTGTAACAGCGAGCACCACATGAGATGCTGCTGGCCCGTATAGAAGCATCCAAAACACACAAATCTGTATCCAAGAACGAGAGAGGGAATGAGAAACAGAGGATAAGCTTGCTCTGTACTACACCAGGTGTTTGAGGTGTGTGTGAATATTAGTGGAATTTAGGGAAAATAAGAATAATCATCTTGTAATGAGCTTTGTAGAGCATCCCATATGAGGCTGAAAGCATTTCTGTATGTATAAAAGGATAATTTGCTCTTTTGAAACCGTTCTCCCTTTGTTATAGAGCACTTTGTCTCTACTGTATAAAGCCATTTTTGACTCTCTTGTTTTTCTTTCTTTATATCATTGTTTTCTTTGTTCTACACAACAACAATAAAACCGTTTTTTCATTGTGTATTTTGAAAGGTTACCCACATTACTGAAGGTATCTGAGAGACTGGATCAACGAGCAGCAAATTATATAAGAATCAATGTAATGTAATGGCTTCTACGTTCTATAAACCACCAGCACAAAGAAGGTTTACTAAAGAACTAGAGAATCAAAACTAGGGATCCAATGATAAAAAGTTGGCTGATAACCAGTGTTGGGAGTAACGCATTACAAAAGTAATGCATTACAGTAACATATTACTTTTTGCTGTAACGCAGTAGTGTAAGGCATTACTAATCAATTTTCAGTAATATTTTACTCGGTACATGTTCAGTAATGCTAGCGTTACAATGCACTTTTAGCCCAAAATTAAATTTTTCAAAGAAAAGAAAAAAAAAAAAAAAAACTAAAGACCGCAAGACATTAACGAATCAAAAAATGAAGCAAATAAGTCATATTTCCTGTTCGTGGTCATTCAATAGCTGCTTGTGGTGTTTGTTTTGCATTTAAATAATTTCTGCGTTTTATTTCTTTCCTAGTAGCCTATAGTTTATAGTTTCAGTTCAAAGTGGCTCGCGCTCGCCCCGTTAAGCTCTGACAGAAAGGCTGCGTGTGAGGCTGACAGAGACTGAGAGACGTGTTTGAGATGTGCTGTTTTCCTTAATGCATAACTTACATTGCACAGGTATATTCTCCATCTGTAAATGTTAAAAAACCAATGGAAATATTTCCATTTTGCTGTCAGAAGTGCCTAAGCTTTTGCTTCATAAATAAATAACCATCATTCAGGTGGTGACACTCACCTCTTTCTGGGCTCTGTTCTTCATCTTGGACTTTCTTATTGTCTGTTATGTCCTTGTGTGATACTAGAAAGAGCACCACCTCTCCCTTCTCATTCTTTATGGGCACAATATCCAGAAGACACCAGAACTGAGTTCCTGTCGATACAAAATATCCATAATAGCTGTCAAGAGTTCAAACTCAAAATGAACATTCAATATTGACACACATTTATTGACAGGCATTTACAGTACGCAGCCTTATATTTAGACCAGTCTTTATGTTTAAAATGTATTATAGCTCAATAAATGATATGATATGACCTAGACTACTTATTAGTTTTAGTCTAAATCAAAACTATCTTTTGTCAGGGGTTCTCTCAGTTGGCTGTACTGCCTTCATTTCCCATTACCTTGAGTTAAACTGAACACATGGAAAAATTATTTTTGCAGCTCTAGACTTAAATAGCAATAGTAAATAGCAAAAGCAGCAAAGAAGGACATCTCAAAGTCACTGTCATCTAAAGTGCTTCGTATCATGTCTGGCAGGAGCATCTCATTTGAATCCATTAGATTTTAGCAGCTGAATCTAGGGCTGCAATAACTAATTGATGAAACTTATAAAGAAATTGCCAACAATTCATTTCATTATCAATTAGTTGTGTCTTTATGCTTATCACAGAGAATATCCATCACTGACATCATATACCAATAAAAAAATGAATAAATAAATAAAATAAAAACCTATTTCATTGAGAAAAACAGTAGACAATGGTGGAGTTCACAGGATGAGCAGTGCAACACAAAAGCAAGTTGTCTGAAGTTTGGGAGCGCTCTACACTTACTGTTCATTAGTATATAGATTAATGTACAATAGATCCTGGATAAATATATTTATTTTGCCATTCAAATAATAATGTAAACAAATTGCAAACTGAAATATGTCTAAATATTTTGAAATATTTTTCTGCATTTTTATTAAATTATTTTGCTCCAAAAGACAGCTCCGATAATAAAATAAGCATTCAGCAAAATTCAACTCTTTAATGTGATAATAATAGTTTTGCTATTAATAATAATAGTCATTTGTTGCAACAGAAGAAAACAATTTGTTGTTATATTTAGCTACATATCATTTTTAGATGTGTTTAGTTCCTTATCTCTCTAATCTCTGATTTCTTTGCCCAAAATTTGAACAAAGACAATGTTCAACGTGGCCCAAACATAATAATAATAAAAAAGTTAATTATCTCTTCAAAACATGATAATCTTCTGTCTTTTTCTTCATGAGTGGTCTGATTTGTTGTTTCTTAGCATTTAGCATTCCCAGAGTTATTATTATTATTATTATTATTTTTATAGTAAATCACAGTTTATATATGTAGTCTCTTGACAGGTGAGCAGAACATGTCTTTACTGCTGAGCACAGAATTCCCTGTTTTGTGTCTGTGTGTATTTGTGAGCACACATGCAGGTTCTCTGACGTTCTGCAGCTGCTCAACATTATGCCACAGTATCATAACATGTCTCATTAAATCGAGACGGAGGGAGACAGAAAGAAAGAGGTAGAACATGCTTGGTTGGAGGATGGAGTCCCTAATGATACACAGCTCTGTGTGTGTGTGTGTGTGTGTGTGTCTGTGTGTGTGTGTGTGTGTGTGTGTGTGTGTGTGTGTGTGTGTGTGTGTCAACAAGCCCTTTCATTAGCCACAGCTTGAGTCGAGAGAAGTAAATTTCAATAAGAAAAGAATGCATTTCATTGAACCAGCAGTCAGAGACCATAGGCCATGTAACACAATGAGCAATAAGTTCAAAACAAACCACTTAATAAGGTCTAAGAACAGCAACATGCCAACCTATGAATAAAGCATGTGCTGCTGACAATAGGTAAATGCAATAAATTGATTGATCCCACATGTGGTGAACAGCTAAGATCAACAATGAATGATTAAACAGCCACTAGTTTGACTGCACAATGGACTGAAGGTTGTTATGATGATTACTGGCCAATAAGGGTCAGGTATCATTCTTAAACCTCACATAAGAGCTCTTTAATACACTACATGAACTGCATTGTATCTCAAAGCACTTGATATTTATTGATGTTTTTAAAGTGTGGATTTGAATTCTAAACTGCCACAGTTTGTGATTAAAGGGCCATTTTGTGAGTATACAGCAATAACAAAACACAACAGGGTTTCGCCTTCAATGCTGCAGTTAATAACAGCAAGAACCAAACTATTAGGCGTCTCCTGTGAATTTCATCTACAGGAATTTTCAGCTACTCAAAACCAGTGTTTGGGGAAGCTTCTCTGAGACAGCAGTTAATTCAAGTTATTATTTTGAAAGCGTAGTTAGCTACACTACAAGCTACAAACAAAACCTGAAGTACTGAATTACTTATGTAACTTATGTTTTTATGAATAAACATATACCCAACCGAATAACTGAATCATTTACAAGTCATTAAAACCAGTGAGGGGTTTTGAATGAATTAACAATCTAAGATAGAACATAGCTTATTTAACCAGTTAAAGTTTAATAAAAAAAATTTAAAAAATCAGTCTAGACCCACCAGGGTGCATGCACAGTCCTTAGCACACATCTCAAAACGTTTACGGTTTCTATAGCAACCAGTATTTCTAACTGCAGCTGAAGTGACGCGCTGACTTTACTAATTAGTGATCGACTCTTTTGCTCAGAAGGCGGGGCTTAATTTGATAGAGCAGCTAAATTTAGCGTTGCATTTTCCCCCATTCAAAACTATATGTGTGACACGTGTCTTAGGTATTCTATAGTATTTGATATTATTGTATGAGAGGTAACCATTCGGGATGAATCGATTCATTAGAATGAATCAGACTTTCCAACGCTATCTACAAATGAAAAAAGAAGTTACTGGAAAAGCTGCACTAGTTTTAAAACAGCTAAACTGTCAACATTGTCACGATACTGTAAAACACAGAGCGTGAGATGGTGCCGGGAAGTAATTGATTTAGTTCTCTCTGCTGAAAGACAATAGAACCATCACAGAAAATTGAAAGGGTTTCTACTACAAATACCATTACAAACTTTACAAACCATCAACTTTTAACTCTTAAAATCATTTAAAAAAGGTTTTCTGTAGTGTGTTTTGGGACATATTCCATTAGGATTTATTGGTTTCAACGAGCCACTGATAGAAGGTGATCAATTACCAGTAGAGACCGACATGGGTCCATTACTGTTTCTATCAGTAAAGCCATTCAAAATTTTGTGATGGTGTCTATTGTTTTTTCAGCAGGGCTTTAATGTTGTTTCAACACCATAAAATGACTGAATGTTCAATTGTCGTTCTTATTTTATTTTATCGTATTATTATTATTTAATTTTTTAATTCATGTCAAAGTGATAATTGAATCTGCTTCTGACAGTTTGTTAACTGACAGTGTCTCAATGCAATATGGCAGCCATGCAACAGGGAGAATTTACAGCAGCTATGATCTTTTATTCTTTTTGAACCATGTACAACCTCAACCTGAACCTGGAGGCCAGGATAGGTGTGTGAGACGTGTTTGGCTAGTGCCAATGTTTAGAAGTCCTTTGACTCATTGACAAAGTAGCAGGATTGTTGTTGTGGCTGATGCACAGAGGCGACGAGATGAGTTCTGTTTGGGTCTGAAGTGGCTTGCCCAGACAATCCACAATCAAACCTTACAAACTGGAAAGAATACAGAAATAGCCTATTCTCTTTGATAAGACAACAAATAGCTGCTGAGTATCTCTTACATACCAGCCAAATGAATGGATCGGACTCTGTGAATTCAGACAGCAGGGGGGAAATTTTCTCTGATGAATGTTGCATGAATGCTAAATTGAAGTGAATCAGGTGAGAAATCGGTTGTCAACGGTTCAGTGTTTCGAGAATATTTTGCTCTAAATATCTGCCAAATTCTCTCCACCTGTTCTGGTGTCTGATAGGGGTTGACAGAGAGACCTACGCTGTATGGTCTCACAGCAATTCACAGTGGTCTCCTGGTACACGGATGGAATTGTGTTCTCTTGACCGCAGGTGGGAAAAAAAAAGTGGATGGCATTAACTATACGACACGCTATGCTCCTTCTGTTATGATTGAAACGTAATCTATGCTCAGCTGCTCCAGACACACGTTAAAGAACACGGCAGGCATTTAAAGCCAATTTGTTCAAATATGTACAGTATGTATTCCGGACTGAAATTATATTTGGGCATTTACTGTGAGGGAAGCTTACTTTTAAAATGAGCCATTGTAGATGTTTTCCTTTCGGATCTGTTTAATATAAGCTCAGACTGCATTTATTCCGTTTTTACATTTTATCATCCATATAAATGGCAAGCACTCAAATGTCTAATGGTCTAAACAAATCAATGAGTGAGGCATAAAGTTCCTAACATACTTACTCGATCTCTCTTATTACACTGCTACTGACTAGATAGGTAAATGCACATGAAATATTGATTTGAGTTTCAATTATTTTATTAGACAATAGAGAAAATCTAATGTAGCACAGCTATGTTGGATATCATTTTCTTTAAAGTCAGTTATACAAGATTTAACAGCAGAACAAACTGTTCCAGAAAGCTGCATCAAATAATCTATTTCCTCAAGCCTGGAAGAAAATCTTGGGTTGATTACATTTAAAATGTCTTTTTCTATATGTCAATTGGTTCTGCTATTTTCTTTGTATCCCTCCATTGCCCCACTGTGTTAATTATTTCATTATCGCCTGCAGCTATGCCTGCTTTGTCACTCTAATCAATTCAGTATACCAAATTCCTTTCTGATTAATTAATTTTAAAGTTTGCTTTGATTTGGTGTCCTTATCCACAGCATAATTACAGTGATTTAATTGCTTCAGCATCTTTAATTAACTCTCCTTTTCGGAATGTTACATTAAATTTTTCATAATAACTTTAATATTATTAACAATAGTAATTGATAATTAAATAATTAATAATATAATTTAATATTAATCACATTTACATTTTATATTTACATTTTTAAATGTTATATTTTCAATAATAAATAAATAAATAACTATATATTGGGGGAAATAGCATACCATTCAAGCATTTTTGGCATGCAAAATCTGTTAACGCTTTATTTCACAGTTTCCTTGTTACAAGTTACATGTACTTACTATTATAATAACAATAAATAATGCATAACTACATGCAACTAACCCTAAAGCGAACCCTCAACCTAACCCTAACCCTAACCCTATAGTAAGTACATGTATACTTAAATGTATAATTACACTGTAACAAGCACACCTTTAAATAAAGTGTAGACCAATATCCCATGTAGTAAGTTTTAGGATGGACTAATACTATTTAGGATAGATATTAAGGGAATTGGAATTAATTCTTGGTAATTTGCTTGTGGTGCTGGAGACAAAGGCATATAATTAACGAAGAGTCTCCTACCTCCTTTTTTGTAGAAGACCAGTTCTGTCTTAAACTCCCGCCTTTCGTCCAGTGCACCCTGGATCTGTGCCATCAGTTTATCACTGGTCTCCGGCCCATACAGGAAATGACACGCACAGCTCTTCTGCATCAGTTCTGCACGGGCATAGCCAGTGAGTTCACAGAAGCCATCTGAACAATACACGATGGGATACAGCGACTGGACCTGCGCATTCCCCAGCACAAAGTTACTGTCTGTGAAAGAAAAACAACAAAGAGAAAGACATAAAAGTCTGCTCATGAGAAATGCAACAAAGTTATTTGCATTTCAACACTCAGTATATTCAACAAAAGCCCAGAATAAAAGAGTTATTGACTTCACAGTAGCTGTTCAAATTTTTAAAATGCAATGAAACAAAAGTAATAAGAGTTAACAGAACTCCCTTGTGCTAGCGATATTTTCTCCAGCTCTGTTCTCACACTCACCCCAGACTCACTGGAGGCCTGAACATTTTGCACATCCTCTCAACAACGCTTTAAGGTACCTTTAAGCACTTTCCACAAGCCTACTGGGAATCTGTTTTGCCTGCTGCCCTTTGACCTTGTGATAGATGTCTGAATGAATGTGACAGGAGTGAAGAAACTAGCCATTTATACACTGTGATTGTGGTGAGCTTTCTGTTAATGATTATCAGAAACATTTTGGTTTGCAGTCTATGTAATGGTTTGCATTGCATTAAGTGAATGTATGCTTGGTGTATTTTTATATTTCTGCAATTTTCCTCTGAATATGTAATAAATACAAGGACAGTATATAGGTTATAGCATATCAAAGTTGTATATAGTAGCCCCCCCACCCCCCAAAAAATATGAATGCATTGGAAAATACTAAAACAAGTTGCATCTGTCCACAAATGCAGCTAGACATTTTCTCAGAACTAACTTCTCTCTTAAAGCAAATTTCTTCTTGAGAATTTATATATTTATTGTAATTAATACTGTACAGAGTAGATTAAAAGAAATCAATATGCCTGAGATTTCAAGATTTCAAGATGCAGAGTCAAAATAACATGATTCAGATCTGAAAGTGTGAATGATGAAACAAAGAACAAGCACTGAATCTAGTACAAGCACAAACATGCTTTAACTTTAGACTGCACGTATTCTGAAGCATGGCGTTTCCTCGTCAAAAGAGAGAAAAGAAAGATTAAATAATAATAATTTAGACATCATGAATGACAAAGAGAATGGAATGTGCTGCCTTTATTCATCTGCAGTCATTAAATCATCTCTTAGGGCTACGAAGTAATAATCATATTCTCACCAATCGAATATTTATTGCTTCGTGCTGAGGTGCAAATATTGATCCATCGGCTGTTGGGCGCCCCTCTCCCTCTCTCTCTATGTGTTTAATATTTCACAGGGTGGTGAATGGGAGCAGATTTTTCCATGACTGTGTATTTAAAATGGAGCAGTGATCTACAGGTTGATTTTCATACTATAATAAAGTGGAGGGAGCGGGAGAGAAAAACTACCAATCACATCCTCAAGACAACAACACAAAGAAGTCAGCAGAATAGCTTTCCAGAAAGAAGGACAGGGTGTGAAGAAAGGTTTTTGCCAGTCTTTTACTACATCTTTTTTCATATTCAGTATGAGTAGCCATCATTGACTGGCAATACAAATAAAGGTGAAGAACAGTCAGGCTGGTATCACAGATGGTTCAGTTGATAAACTGCATTTCAAATATTGAAATGTGTCTGTTTATGATGTGGTGTGTACATGAGCAGTGACACGTCTGCATTTTCATAGTTAGTATTGGCTCATGTTTTCCCTGCAACTTCCTGTTTATCCTAGTTACTCTGCAATGAATGACACAAATCCCACTAACAAGCTCTTCCATATGAGTTTTAATAAATCTACCTGCTTTTGTTGTTACCAATGTAAAATAAAATAAAAAGATCAGGGTGATTAATGCAGGACCCCTGAGATGGACAAAACACTCTCAGCTAAAGTGGTTAACAAATCTCTCTGCGACTGAATAGAGAGATACATGACACAACAGATGGGCAAAATAAACACTAGAAATCTTGTTTACCAGACAATATGAAAATACTGTTTACTTTTATTGTTACATTTCAGATTTGATTGTTCTTAGAGATTATGTCACCACTGAAGTTGCCTAAACCGCATTAATCCACTACACATCTCTCTCTTTCTCTCTTGCAGACACATTCATCGAGTAATAGAAGAGAAGCTGGAATTAATATTTTGATTTTCGAATGTCAGTCTTTCCTCTCTTTCTTATTTTATTTCCTATATATCTTTTTAATGAGGTAACTTGACACCAGTAATCTGAACTATGAATTGCATACAGCTTTTTTCAATTATCTAATGCTTCAAACACGCCACTCATGGTTGTAAAGCTCTAGTGCGTATTGTTTTATGGCTAGACAAGATATATTACCTAAGTTTATTGTTTAATGAGTTTGTTTTACAAATTAAAAAATTGAATTGATGCATAATGTATGATTGTTCACTTGTTTTTATGGTTCAGCTCAGTCAAAGTGTCTTTTGAGATCAGGTGGAGTCATGAAGTCTCCTGATATATTTGCTATGATATTACAAAATAATATATATATATATATATATATATATATATATATATATAGAGAGAGAGAGAGAGAGAGAGAGAGAGAGAGAGGATACTGTTGCTTTCTCTGTATGGTTTCACATAGACTAGTTTTAATGACTTTTTTGTCTTCTTTATCTCCACTACTTTGCCTGTGGCTTTTTCTCCCTCAGAGATTATATTAATTTTACAAAATAAATTTAATTCCCCCTGAATTTCAGATAAAAAGCTTTACTTTATCAACAAAACTCAAAAGCAAGCCTGCTGTGTATACATCTGATGGTTTGTACTTTGCTCTTTGCACTTGGCCTGGGGGCTATCAAGCTACTTTTTTCAAAAATGTTATTTCAGGTAATAACAAGATTATATAATTTTTTACTTTTGAATAGCCAACTAGACTTGGGAGTTCCAGACCCAGACCCATGATGAAAGTTGCATTAATCTTTATGACAGGTTGCAAAAACAGTAAGTAAAATGGGCAAGATCCAGAGCATCTAAGTGTACTGCTTCTTCATGAAATATGCTCACTTACTTTAAATTTAACAGCCACTTTTACATAAAATGTATATCTTGAATTCACTGAAAATTGCTTTGAATAAAAGTATCTGCCAAATACATAAAATATTAAATGCATTTTAAAAAGTAGCAGTGCCACTAGGTCGCCATTCTTTCATACAATCAAATCTAGCATGCAGTGCTGATAAATGCTTCAAATAAAGCATAACTGACATTAAGCTGGTATGAAGCCTCTATTCATGATCTGAGTGAAAGAGTGGTTGAAAGTCTTTTGAAAACTAAAATTGTTCTCTGATACTGCACAGTTGCGATGCTTTTATAGTGAGCTTAAAAAAAAGAACTGTTATGCATTCTCAAGGTAAGATCATTCGTAATGTATGTAACGTACCAAATCAGTATTCACCAATAACTTGTTTTTTTATTTTTTTTATTTTATTTATGTCCAACTGATGAGACAGGAATATTAGGGACTAGTTTGTCATTATTGGTGACTCTGAATAATGTAATGCTTGAGAAGGTTTCATTTTATAATGCTATGAATGAGGATGAATTCGTAATTAAGATAAAGAGCAATTTACATATACATTAATTGAACTGCAATGCCTCAAGAATGAAGACGCTTGAATGTTTCTGGATGCTTCAATACAAGAGAACCCAGAGCAGACAAGTAAGAAGAGATCTCAGAATTTGGAAAGGCTGCATGTAAACAGCCTCTGCTAAGCAGACATCTTGCTACAGGGCAAAAGAACCACAGGGACCTTGATGAATAAAATAACAAGACTTCCAGCGACTTCCCATAAATAATGAACTATTTCATGATGGAGTGTGGTGTGGTGTGTGTGTGTGTGTTGGTGTGAGTTTGTGTCTTATGTTAGTTGGTGGATCAGGTTCAGAGATCATGGTAAGATTTCATAAACAGATATTTCATTTTAAATATCCGTTTTTACCATATCCAGTGAAAGAGTAAGAAAACCTGCATTATAGCACAAGCTGCAAATTTTCTCTGCATTAAGATGCAGTTATGCATATGTCCAGCTGTCTAATGAGAGGTCTGCAATCTGAGTCACTATATGTAATTTGTTTATTTGTATGCCTTTGAACTGATTTTAATGATGGCACACTTGGCATTGCTTGTGGGTTTAGCTGCACATGCTTTCAGGGGTCATATGTTTATTGATAATGATGAAAAGCTCTACAGGAAAGATTGTGTGAGAAGTCCTTGAACATGGCCATGTTTTATGCAAAAGACTAACCTTGGGCATGTGGTCACTCATTTAGAGTGATGTTATGTGTTGTGAATTACAGAGAAAAAACTTTCATGAGAAGCTGTTCTGTTCATACTGCGTACAGATGAGATTCTGAAGTGTGCTTCCAATGGAAACTTTACATGAGGCCACAGGGGAGAGGATTTGTGAATGACAGTGAGACGACAATATGGCGATATGATGACTGGAGTATATCTGGATTACATTCATACTACACACAGTCATGATAATTTTGCAGAATATACTTCTTAAGTCAATTAATCATTGATTCGATCAAAACCAAAGATTTGCTTGAAATGCCACTACTTTGTTGTTCGAATATGTGTGACAGTTATGCTGTGGCTTTATTTGAAACTATATTTGGGAACTGATTAACTGAGAAGCTGCTTGATATTAAAGTCTTATTTTAGAGGTATATCACAATATATATAAAACCATTCAAACACAGTGTGATATGGGAGCCGAGGAACAGACGGACTTGAATAATTATATGGTTGTAAGAAGACGATGGATGTTTGATTGATTACGACATCTTAGAGGTTGGTTGAGCTACAGTGAATGAAGAAGCAGAAGAGCTGAAACTTATAACCTCCACATACTAAAAACTCACACTAAAGAGTCTAGCTCTGCTGTATCTAGAGCAGCATTGAGATGCAGTTAGTGATGCACTGTTAAAAGAACTGAGAAAAGAATATTGCGTCAAGTGATGTGTCAGTCATGAGAACTTGGATAAAGTCCTTTCGAACCTAAAATTCAAGCCCTTTTATATGAAAACAATTACTAATATAGAAGCTGCATCCGTTAAATGATTACTGCAACCACAAATGTTAAATGAATAAATATGCTTAATAATTATTGCCTGCTTTTATAAAGGTTAATGATTTCCCATTACTGTTCGTTAAGCCAAATGTAATGCTTATGCAAAGCCTTCCATGCGTACCGATCTTACAGCAGCTAAGACATAAAACAGAAATCTCAGGCATCCTGCCAGACAGTATTTCAGGTTTATATGTATGTCTGCAATTGGCATGCACTAAACTCTGCTGTGTGCAGATTTAGAGACAATCAGGTGTTGCCAGACACTATTGAGTTAATCTTTTCATTCAGGCTGAATTTGTGCTTTTTAGAAGTATTTAAAAGGGCTTTGTAACAAATGCTCATTTGCAATGACTTGTCTAACTCCATGGTTTCTATTGCAAGTGTGGTTGTGCTGGCATTCAGTTGTATGCTTTTCACCTAGTGTTCCTTTATAAACTTAGTATTTGGCATTCTGGAGGATCACCCTGGAACAAGGTGAAAAATTCTCTTTTACCGCTACATTCACAGCAAAAGCCAAAATAGTTCCAATAATACACATAGTAGCTTCCATTAACTGCCTCAATGGGAATCCAAAGCCTTTTCTTTCTACAGTGTAAACTGTAAATGAGAAGTATTTCAAGTTGCCCTCTGAAACCCTGGTGAATTGAGCTGTGCTGGTCTGTCCAAAAGGTCTTTCCCGGTCTCACAAGTTGGCAAGTACAGATCCTAAATAATTCTGCTCAGTCAGGAACAGCTGGCACTCAGATCACAGTTGATTACCACTACTCATGTGCTGCTACTGTTTACAAGTGTGACTATGAACTCCCAGAACTGCTCCCATTAGTAAAAACATCAAATTGACACCAGGCCTTCGTGATGTTGCACAATCCATGTACAAGCAGCAGAAAGGATGCTGGTGACAGAGTTATGTTTGGAATAGGATAACATTTACCATGGTAAGACTGCTGACTGAATCTCAAAAGGGAAATGTCCAAACTTATTTATTTTTTATATCAAAAGATAAATTAGAAAATACTATATATATATATATATATATATATATATATATATATATATATATATATATATATATATATATATATATATATATATATATATATATATATATATATATATATATATATATATATATATATATATGTATGTCTGTGTGTGTGTGTGTGCAAAAAAAAATAATTAATTAATTAATTAAAAAAATACTGATAAAATCTAAAATGGATTTTTAGCAATGCATATGACCAATAAAACATTACAATAATGAAAAGAAAAATCAATAATTTTGACCCAATCAAGGCTTGCTATTGCTAAAAATATATGCCAGCGACTTAAGACTGGTTTTGTGCTCCAGGGTCACACACATGCACCTCTTTTGTGCCAAGGGCTACATATAAGATAAATGGAGTCTGTTTTGTGTTGCCAAATCCTCTGGTTTAGACAGGTGAGATGTTTGCATTTGTATTTGATCAAAACACTGATGGGCCATAACAAAAAAAAAAAAAAAAAAAGGACATAGAGACATAGACAACTTGTTATTTTGCAATTTTCCATCTTGTCTCTTTCTAAAACCAGTGCGTGGAGAAAAGTAAAATGCAGACAGCAGGCAATTTATTAGTGCTGTACCACAGCAAGTTGCGTGGCACTTTGGCAACATAATTACCAAGCTGAATGCCCAGGTCCCTCTTTCTCGTTCCTTCTCTTTCTTTCTAAAACACAAAGCTCTGTCACTGGCCCCTAGAGCCCTGGGAAAACTATGGGGACGGCCCCCACATTGCTGATTATAGCCTAGAGAGTGAGCTAGAGAGAGAGAGAGAGAGCTACACTGATACAGCAGACATAAAAAGAAGCACACCCACATGACAGAGAGAGAGAGAGAGAGAGAGAGAGAGAGAGAGAGAGAGAGAGAGAGAGAGAGAGCAGATTCTGTGAGTTTGTGAGTGAGCAAATGTGAGAAGAGAATAAACCATGGTGTTAAAGGATGAGCATGTAAGTAAGGGTTGTGTGTGAGAGAGAACAGATTATTATTCATCAGACTAACTAATAATTTAATACAAATGAACTCAATTATGCCATTCTAAAAGCAATAGGTAAGTAAAGATATTCTATTATTCTTAAATGTCATTAGCCACACCAATGAAAACAACATTCAGTGGCATTCACTAAACAGTTGGCCTCAGTCTAATTCATTTACCGCCTGCAATCGAGTTTAACCATATGCTAAACAGAACATCTGAACGTTTGAATTAAGCCAGTATCATTATTTTTCCTAAACACTGCCTCTTTCTAATTATTACATATTACACCTTGTTCACAAAATTCATTACTACTTGTCGGGAATGATTAGTGCAATGCTATAAACGTTTATGCATTGAAGCTTTAAAACATTTTGTGGTAATGATTTTTCAGATATTATCATTGTTTTACATTTTACTAGCTTAATTTATGCTGCTTCTGCTGTTGTCACTGTCAGCTGTCATATAATTCAGAGTTCATATTTTGACTGATTTAACGTTTATTAATTATCTCCATACTTGAGAATCATGAGTTGAGGTATATTATGTGCATCTCATTGCAACTTTTGGATTTAAAGGGATCATGTGATCAGAAGAGATATTCTTTATAAAAGTTAAGATTCTGCCACGTCCCCGTAAAACAGCTCATTTAAACGTGTCTACATCATTATGTGGAAATATTTGTGTAATGCCACCCAAATGTTCACACAAAGAAAGGTGGTAGAAATAGGTGGTTTCATTAACCGCAGTTATTGTTGAAGCAGCCATGTCAGGGAGATGCTGTGTGTATAGGCAAAAGCAAAAGCACTTTATTTGGCCTTCCAAAAGTAGATGCATTTAGGAATCTTTAAGATTACTTACAACTGAACAAGCCATGAAAAGCTGATAAAAATCCTAACTTTAGATGAAAATTTCAGATGGCACTTAGAGGCTTTTACATCTGAACTCTTCATAGCATAAATGATTGCCCTTAGTTTTAAATTGTGTCCATTTTATGTAGTAAGCTTTGAAAATATAACATAAGAGGATTGATAAACAAGAACAAGAAGAATCTTTAGTTGATATGACAAATATTTTAAAATTCAATAGACTGGCTTTTACTCATTAGATGAACTGAAGTTTTTGAGGTTGTCAGTTGCTAGTTGACTGTAGGTTTATTATTATTTATCTTTTTAGCTAGCACAACTTTTTTTCTTTTTTTTATAAATATAATGTTTTTTAAACTACTGATTTAATTTTTATAATTACTTTTTATGTATTATTAATGATTTTAATTGGTAAAATGTTTTAATAAGGCATTGTTATTGTTAGTTATTACAAGGCTCTGTGGAATACTTGATTCTGATTGGTCAGTCGCGGGATAACAACCTGTAACAGCTACTAACACAGGCTCATCTGTGTAACAGCAGTCAGTTAGCAATATATTTTATATATTAATCATGTTAATGGTAACAGATACCACTTTTTTCTGTCTTTTTTTTAAAATCTATTACTAAATGTTTAAATTTACATTATCAAAAATCAAAAAGTGCACACTGATAGTTCAGGTTAACTAATGTACGAAAATAATGTTAACATGAAACCTTATTAATCCTTTTTTAACCCTACCGAATTTGTTATCTTGTTAGCCTAAATATGTGATCCAAAAAAAAAAAAAATGGTAATCAGGGATTAAGCAAATGATGTTACAACATCAGGCCCTTAAAAGAGAAGACGACAGTTTGTGAACAGGCAAATGCAGCCCAGGATGGGTAGAGAGTGCTCATTTCTGGAACAAGCCAAGTGGAGCTCTGCGAGGGTGTGTGAGAGAGAACTGAAAAGTGTTTGAGAGAGGGAGAGTGTGAAAAGCAAAAGAGGAAAGAGGACTCTTGAGAGGGAGACACAGACAAAAATCCTCACAAATAAGCAGGAGAACACTTCAGTATGGCACACAAAGACCTTAGAGCGTTCACTATTATAGACACAATGTAATTAAGCCAAAATCCGTGATTTAATGAGAGTGGAAAGTTTTTAAATGTGTCTTCTCTCATCTGGGACGAGGCAGAAGAGAGAGCTATGATAAAACAAGAAATGAATAATGGAAAAACAAAAGATACATTTAAGACACAAATGCTGTGACTGCCTGAAGAAAAAGAAGTGCCAAAACATTATCTCCCATCATCCCCTTTGTTTGCCGCCTTCTTGCTTTAACAAGGCCTCATGTCCTCAAAGAGCAGAAGTTGAAATGCACTTCAAAGAGGATAATCTTGTTTTTTCTTCAATCTAACCTGACATTAGCTATGCACAGAGCTCTTAAGTGTAAATGAACTGGATGTTTAGATATTCTGAAGAAAATGTGAGTGCTTTCCTGCTCAAAATGCAGACAAAATACAGTGGCTGCCAGGATGTGGTGTTAAAAATGGGTTAATTACAATGGTCCCTGCACATTAAACTGCACATTATTTTAAAGTGTCCTTGTTACAGTATAATTACACATTTATGGAATAATATGAATTAACTACATGTAATGTACTTACTAAATGGTTAGGTTTAGGTTCAGGGTTTGGTTAAGGGTTATCTGGTGTTTAATAGTAAATACATGTAACGTGTAACAAGGACCCCTTAAAATATAGTGTAACTAAAAACCTTCTATCATTTCAACACCTTCAGGTGTAGGTGCAACAGAAAATAGTTACAGATCTGTGCCATGGTAAGGGGTGATACACTTTCTTTACGGGCAGTATGCCAACTCATACAGGCTGGGAAGCATGACAGAAAAAGTTCAGGGCATCTTTCTTCAATGGACGCCAGTTTCGTTAGGATGGGGAACTATGTCTGGCAGATGGCATGGTGGAAGAAGACTAAGATTGACACATGTTGACAGGAAGCCAGTATGGAAATGACAAGGCTTGGCAGGACACACGACATTAACCATGTGATGGGAGATGACAGGAAAATAGAAAGAGGGTTATGGGAGAGAAGTCTTCATTTCAGAATGTATGTGTGTGTGTGTGTGTGTGTGTGTGTGTGTGTGTGTGTGTGTGAATACATGAACATTTCTCTGCAGTTATACAAACAGCAGCATGTTTACATCATGCAGACTACATGAAAAGGTACATGAATTTGGAAAAATAATTTCATATATTCATTACACATTATATGCATGTATTTCTCTCACTGTCACAAAACACATATGCTTGTACATGTGCTCACAAACATTTCTTAGGTATATTGATATCATTTAAATATTACCCGTAAATTTAATTTCAATAGAAAGCTGATACAGTATCTGTCTATAATCAAATTTGTAATGTCGTTCAAGACGAAAGAGAAAGCAATTGTTTGGAAGAGTATAACAATAAAAAGATCGTCAACTGATGATATCTCTGTTAGGGATTAGAGGTGTGAATGCACCGAGGTGACAAATCCTTCCTGCCTGTTTGCTTTGGTGTTTTGATTTATTTGAGCTATATTGTTTTATAAGTATTATATGGCTCATACCTGTACATGTTTGTGTAACCAGGAAAAACATGCTATACCATAAAAATATAAATGTATGTATCAGTGTCAATTTTTGCTCATTAGCAAAATGCAGTTTTGGGTGATATTAAGAGATATCTTGAAGTAGCGGTAGTTTTCTCGTGTTTTTTGTGAAGATTCTTTTAAAGAAATTAATGCTTTAGTTCAGCAAGGATGCATTAAATTAATCAATTGTGACAGTAAAAAAAAAAAAAAGTTTATAATAAATATTTATATTCCATTCTTTTTAACTTTTTTCCCCATATAAGCAATTATTTTAACACTGATAATACGAAATGTTTATAGATATTAGAATGATTTCATATTAGAATGATTTTTGAAGGATCGTGTCTTTGTTGTGTGTCCCCCTCATGTAGGTCAGTGCTTTTCCTTTCCTTGTTGTCTCTTAATTAGTTATTCTGTTCACCTGTGTTCCTCCAAACTGCCTTGTTAAGTCATGTATTTAGTTCAAGTCTGTTCCTCCTTTGTTGGGTCAACCTGTTGTGTACGTGTTCTTCGTTCCCTGTTAGATTTAATAAACTACACTTTTATTTATCCATGGCTCCTTCTTTCCTTCCAGCAGCATATCTTGCCAAAAGACCCGACCTTAACAGTGTTATTTGCCAAGCCCACCGCTGACGGAGAGACAGAGCCCATCATGGCCGACGAGTCATCGCATAGGAGTGTGACAGAGCTGAGGATCGCCACGGAGCAAGAGCCTCAAAGATCATCAGACCAGTTGTGAGAGCCGGCAACAAAGCCCGCCACAAGTGAGAAACCATAGACAGAGAGCATGGAGAGGAGCTCTGCCCCCTGTGGCATGGCTGAGGGAGAGCTGAAAATGGATTTGGGAGAATGCAAATCGAAAGAAAACTTAATTGACTTGTTTACTGATCTGCTCCTTCCTCCTCTGTCAGTGAACTCTGTCCCTCCCATTCCTGAGTTTAGCGCAGAGAAGGCTCCTGTTCTCATGTCTAGCCCAGAGAAGGCTACTGTTCCCACGTCCAGACCTGAGAGGGCTCCTGGTCCCAAGTTAAGCCCGGAGGCTCACAAATGCAAGCCCACCCATCCTCTCCTCCACCACTGTGGTATGGCAGCCACTCTGCTCGCCCTTGGCCCACCATCAGTACAGTGCAAGCTCCACGGGACTGCCATCCTCCATCATCACAGTAGCTGCAGAATCAGTGGCACAGTGACCCAGCAGCCCCACCATGGCTCCTAGCTCCCTCCTCTCCACCGTGGCCCTTCTGTCCACTGGCTCCACTAGGCTCCCTCTTCCATAAGGCTTCACTTTGGTCTGTCGTCAACCATCTATCACCTCAGGACTCCACTCCTCCAGCTGCGACTCGTCCCTACGTCTCTGTCAGGCTCCTCCACCCCTACAGCTCCTCTTCGATCCTTAGTAGCTCTGGCTCCACTACAGCCTTCTGGATCCCCGGCTCCACCTCGGTCGCCGAAGCCATCTGCTCTGCCTCTGCCCTCCAGATCCTTCCCATTACCCTGGGTCATCGGCTCTCCATCTCCGCATCAAGCTCCTCTGCCACAGTCTGTTCCACTGTAGGACACCATTATGGCTGTGGCCTGGGTCCCACCTGGCACCGCATGCTTCAAGTCCCTCCCGTCATCTCCTTGGATCCTTCCTCCATCTGATCTGCCCTGGCTCCTCCTCCTTTTTCCTTGGTCCCTTCCTCCATCGTAACCTCTCTGGACACGGTCTGTTGGCCCCCTTCTGGGTGTCCATCCTCCTCCTAAGCCTCCTCCCAGTTCCCACCTGTCCCTCCCTCAGTTGGTTCTATGGCACAAGGACTTGTCTCATAATTAGTCATTCTTAGTCATTACCTGTGTTCCTCCCATTTGCCTCATTAAATAATGTATTTAGTTCCAGTCTGTGCGTTTCTCCTTTGATGGGTCTACCTGTTGTGTGCATGTGTCTTCCTTCCTTTCCAAGTGTGGATTGTCTCTGTATGTTGGATTTAATAAATGGTTCCTTCGTTCCTTCTGGCAGCGTAAAGTGACAGTTAAGACTGGAGTAAAGGCTGCTGAAAATTCGGCATGGCATCACAGGAATACAATTATTTAAATAGTAGACAACTGTCTTAATTGTAAGAAAATTTTATAATTGTTTTACTTTATTTTGATCAAATAAATGCAGCCTTAGTAAGAATAAGAGAATAAGAAAACACCAAACTTTTGACTAGTATTGTAAATTATTGAAGTGTCTTTCTTCGTTGGTGAGTTTAAAATTTATTTGACATAAAGAAATTTATGTTTGAGGTGAAACATCTCTCTTTCCACTCACCTTATCTGATAAAAAAGACATTCATATTTGCCGTTCCTATTCCCATGTCCATCTTATATCAACTGTCTATCTCAATGACTCAAATAACTGTTTAAACCTTTTATGCAAAGGTCAAAATCTATCTAAACAAACTCAATCCCCCATAGATCATAAATAGTTGATATCACTAAACAAAAAGTACCCAGGGCCGAAATTTTTTAAATCAGCCAGCCAATAACAACTAGTACAAGAGGCCTATTTATTAATGAAAATTCAAGTTTGTGCATGAAAATCAAACTTCTCAAGTTGATAGCAAAGATTTGTCAACACTAGAAGAACAACAATGTGAAATGTCAACCATATACGGACCAGAGGCAACAGCACATCATTCTATTGTCATTCTAGTGTAAGCTCATATTACTAAAATAGATAACAGCTGCAATCTAGCTAAATCAGGCATTCATTCAGTGCATTTTACTTGTAAAACATCTACACAGGTCCAGCAGGTATAATCAAACATCGCATCCACATACACACCGGACACTATGTTTATTCAGACACAAGGCCCATAAATCAAACACTAGCCGCATGTCAGGTTCCAGTCACCTCAAGGCAGCTTGAAATGGAAACTAATGCATTTAGTATGAATCTGATCATAGTGACTGGAATGCACTGCTTAGAAAGGCAAAAGGGTTCACCCGAGGTATATATTTCAAAAAAGTGCAAATTCACTTTACACACAAGCGATTGATGGTACTTAACGGCGTGTGTAAGTGCGGCTGTGTGTTTGTGACTGAGTATCTCGCATACCCACATGTTCACACACACACACCCACATGCAATGTTAATGTCGCTGTTTGTTGGCAGCTATCACACTTTCTCTGTTAATCTGCTCTCTGTTCCAGCAGCTTGTGGCTTGGAGATACCAGGCCATGTTGCCAAGCGACAGGTACCCATTCTGTTTTTCTTGGTTGCCATGGTGAGAGGAAGGAGGGTGGGGCCTGAACGAAACAGGTACAGACTGTCTCTGAGATGGCACATTGTCTCCTGTGCACTACACAGAGATGCACAAATTAACAACGGCAAATATATATTAGATATTTTTATAATAGATATATATTTTTAGCAATGGCATTGTTGTGTACCTGTGGATATTTTTTTTAACTTGTTTATCAAAAATCCATACTCCAAATATCATGCTTGAAGAAACTTCTAAACATTTTCCAGGATGTTATAAAAGGGCCAATAAAAATATCTAAATATGGATCTAGTCCTTTACAAGTTTCCATATATTTATCGAAGTGCAATTTCTGAAGTATTTCCGATCTGCAGCAAGCTTTTAACAACACTCAGTGTTATGAAATGATACAAAAAAAATGTAGTACTAAATATGTACTTCATTTAGATCCTATTTTTAACCACAGCATAGATGTCATGTCTACACACTACTAGGGGGTGAAATGCTGCAAGCTTATCTTAGATCAGATTCATACTTTTTATGGTTAGATAAATAGCACAATACTCTGAACTGACTAATAGGGCAGATAAGGAGGATTAACAAACAGTTATATTATTTACTTCATTATGTGCATATTCTTTGCACGTTATTATTGTGATTGTTCATAGAATTGATGTGATAACATTCAAGTTGTTGTCTTAGTTAATGGAAATACGGTTTTGTTCCCAAAACAAAAGAAAGGACAGGCAATAAATCCTCCATCTTCAACTGGTTTCTTCTTTTGCGGCTGCAGGGTGCCGACGGAAGATGAGGGACAATGGCCTCAAGCTGGTATTTCCTGCAAAACTGAGATAATGGGAGCTGAGAGAAGGTAAAAATATGCGAAAGTGATCATTACATAAACTTACAATTGTCTTGAAATTGATTCATGGCCATTATATCGAGTTATTGATTGCTGAACTGACCAATATACTGTACAGTTAAACCTGTTGATATGTGACAAGCAGTGCCTTTGAGAAGAGGTTTGGTAGAGTGTGCTGGTAACCTGGCCTTAACAAATAGCATTCTAGGCAATTCAAAAACATATAACATTGTAAATAAAATAAAAATACTGAAATGAACATACCACCTACAATAAACCCTTTGCTAAACCTTAACAGTAGTGTTAATAAAAGCAAACGTGAGACAAAAATGCATTTAATGTAGCAACCATGACTTTTTAGCTCGTTCCTACAGTTCTTTTATCAAGTGTCATGACTCGTACCCAGGGACTAGTGCCAGAGTGCTCTGCATTACAAGTGCAGTGCTGTACCAGGTGAGCTACCATTCAAGTTTACTTATGTTAGAAAAGCCAAATAAAATGTTTTGAGTTTATATGATAGTATTGCGCAATAAACCACCCAAAAATAGGTTTTTATTAATTGAAAACAATATTTTTGGTGTTTTAATGTCACTACTGTTCATTTCAGATAGAAAGCAAATTGTGTAATACCTGTCTTTATCATCTGTCTTTGTACCCTTTCACATGCCCCATTCCCCCCCTCATTGCTTTATAGTTTGGAACTCCTTCATAGCCTGTACCCTCTCTTCACATCTCTGAAAGAGCTCACCATTAGGCCAAGACCTCACTATTACGTTGGACCAGTAATAATAGCTACAATGCATGTCTGCAGTACTTAGCCTAGCTTATGAGTATTTTTTTTTTTCCTTTCATACCATTCTGAGGTGTTCTGTAGGAAGCGTGTGATCGTGACGACGAATCAGTTCATGTAAGTCACCAATGAATGGTCTCTTACACTGTTTTTTTTTTTTTTTTTTTTTTTCACGAGGGATCTTTGTAATATGATGTTAGTTAAAGGAGGCTTAAGCATGGCAGGAAGAATGTGTTATTGTCATTTAAGGGTGCAAGTTTGATGCAAAAATGTTGCAATGAAAAGAGTGTCAGGGAATATTACCTGACTTTATTTCCACTATTTCTCTATTGATGTAAAAAAAAAAAACTACAGAGCTCTATATGTCACATTGTGATTTAATATATAAAATAAATAAATTTGCCTTCAAAAAAAGTTTGTCGTATAAATATCTAGTTCTCTTAAAAACAAGAAAAGTTTGCTTAAGATTATTTTAACTTTCTTTTTCTATAATATGTATTTAGTTAAGTTTATTTTTCTTACTCCAGTGGCATATTTTTTTACATAAATATCACAAAGAAATGTGAGAAGTATCCTTAAAAACATATACATAAATACATATATGAATATTCCAAATGGAAAATAAACTAATTTAATTTAAAGATATAATTTCTGAAATCAACTCTTAATATCTTATGCAGTTTAATTAAACTAACTTTATCACATTATGAAAATAAGTCTTAGCATCTTAACCATATTACTTTACTTTTGGGGATGTGTAGATATTTTACTATAAATACACAAACTATGATTGAAATAATTATTATTTGCAATGTACTAAAATTTGATTTGATGCTAAATTCCATGGATTGGATCATGTGTTAAATCTATTGAATAAATCAGAATTCATAAAGGCAGAAACTGAAATGAAAATGTTCTTAAACTATATGCAGACCAGCAAACATGATTTTTGCTCATGCACCAGTATGTCAGTAAAGAATGAATGAATGCATGAGTGACTACATCAGATACAGTATGAATCTGAAATTGTTCATATTCTAATTATGAATGCGTCATGTAATATGCATTGTATATCCATTGCACATATTTCAAATATCTTACCATAATAATTTCAATAATTATTTAAATTTGAACATATCTGAAGTCAGTAGCAGAACAGACACTGTTTTGTAGTTAGGAGAAGCTTGGAAATAAGGACATAAATCAATATACAGACCAGCAAAAGCACCCTGAAATTCACAAAGGTGACCTTTGCAAGTCATCCTTTACCTTCTTGTCCAAGGACATGAATATAAATAAAAGATTTGATTAAATGACTAATAATGCAGTGCATTTCAGTAATGGAAATGCACTGAAAATGCTTCTTTAAATGGAAAAGGGCGAACATGGATAGTAAATTATTATAAGGAAATGCTATTGGCAGAATATTAATCTATTGGCAGAACAATGCAGGTAAACAGTTTGGATATTTTGGTCACGCAGCATGAAACCTGGACTAATCAGTGCAAACCCCAGACCCCTCTGGACTGCATGCTGGTCTTTTGAGCAGGATTCCACTGAATAAAACCCCTTATTTTAGGAATAGCTATTCTGACCAGCCCTCGGTAACTGGATTCAAGCTGATTTTACTGGATCGCAGTTTCCCTATTGACCAACAGTGCAATAGTTCTACGAAGGAAGTGAAATTCAGCAGACCAAAAATTAGAAGCAGAACTTGTACCTGCTGCTCTGACTGCACCACACTGAACGTTGTGTGTTTTATGTTTGCTTTTAATAGTGTCCTTCACATCCATTACACACACACACATACACACAGACATTCAGCAAACACACCCTCTAAACCTTCTAATACAGCATTAATTGATCATTAGGACATCCACAAGCACTAAAAGCACGTTGATCATTAACTTGTGAAAGTAGAAAGAGGTAGCCAGGGTAACAATGTGTCTGTGTGTTATTCCAGTCAGATAAGACACTACGTTCACATACTTGTGTCACCAAGTATGCCACTTTGATCAGAGCAGTCAAGGTCATAATGACACTGTCAACTTCCAGCTGTCCTCCGGTCTCATAAAACTTTAATTTGTCTTTTCACAAAGTTATTCATTAATATATATTAGATATAATGGCTGGGTTAAATTCAAATTATCTCTGCATTTCTTCACCCCAAGACACCTGATAATCTAACATTTATTCTTTCCGTGCATTAAAAGACACTCTCAAAAGGCAGAGTTTGATTAACACTGACTCTGTGATTTAGATTTGTTTCATTCAGGCATAAAAATAGGACATACTTAATCCCTGATGTGACTGAGATCAGAGCAAAGGATATCTGAGGCATATTGTTTTTATACAGTGTAAATTAAATAAGAGCACAAGGGTGAACATTATTGAGTTTTAGCGGTTAGAGTTAGAGAGTGAGAGAGCATAAGAGGTGGTAAAGAGACATGGATAATGAACTTTTTTTTTTCACACCAAAATGAACAACCCTTGAAACTGAATGTGAAATGTAACTACCATAAAGAGCCAATCAGAGAAGGATCCCTTGAGTGAGCCGCCTACTGGTGAGATCACCAGTCATGTGCTTAGAGAGGATAGTTAACAAAAAAAACACACACAAAAAAAAAACATATGTGACTTCTGTGCTCATTTATTCACCCTCATATAACTTGAAACCTCTTTGACTTTTCTGCAGAATGCAAAAGAGTCTATTTTTTAAGAATTTCTTAAAAAAAAAAATCATCCATACAATGAAAGTCAATGGGCTCCAAAAAAACATTGAACCACAGTTCAATATATATATATATATATATATATATATATATATATATATATATATATATATATATATATATATATATATATATATATATAAAATAGTAATGTATACTCTCTCAAGCTGAATTATAATTTTTTTTTTTACTCTGACTAACAACAACAAAAGTCCTGACCATCCTTCCATGTATGTCCTTGGCATTTAAGTCAAATTTTCTGTTCATTATTGACTGTGTGGAGACCCCAATACTTTTCTGTTTATTTATAAAATCAAAATGTCAGACAACACATTTGGTTAGTACTTTGAATATTTGAATGCACTGAACATCCAGTCTAGTAAATAGACAAAGGACGTCCAGTACAATAGGTTCAAATAATATATATTTATTTTTTCAGTTACATGAAATTTAATGTGAAAAAATACATACATTTCATGGAAACAAATAAACATACTGTATTCGGGGTCTTCCAAACGATTGTCTGTTGAACAATGTGCGTCAAGGGTTTTGTTGTGCTAAACAGTCATCTTTTCAGTTTTGCTTAACCATTTTTCTAAACAGTACAATTAAATGGTTGGTTTACAAATATATTCCTCTAAGACTTTTATGCAAATACCCTTGTCACATGTGAAGCTGCACTCAAATATGGGTTGCAGGTACTGTCAAGTCCTATATAGTTGACATACCCTAAGACCGCATAATTAATCTGTGTAATTACTAAAAATAAACGTTTAAATAAACATTTTAATAGGTGGCTTTTTGGACTGGTACGGCTGGTAAACATATGTCTGAACATGCAAATGTAATCGACATTAAAATATCCCATCACCGCCAGATTCACACAAGACGGACAGTGACTTAACATCTAACCTTGATGTGCCAGCCAACTGAATTAATCACCAGGTAACGCTTGTCATTGTGGGATGAGACACTGGCTTTTTCCTTAGGGGGATGAATAACAAATGTAGAATGGTGTGAAGAGACGCAGACATGCGGTGGGACCTTTCATGTATTCGTCAGAGGAAATCAGCTCTCGTGACAAAATGAGAGGGTCACATTGGTAGAGCTTTCCAACACCTGCACTTATCATTCATGAAATGTGTGAGAAAGAGAAAGACCCTTCAACTGAGTCCTTTCCTTTCCAGGCATTTGATTTTGTAAAGGTTCTTAATTAAAATGATTTAGTGAAGAGGCTGCTCTGCGAGCTGCCATGACATGGATACAGGGACAATCATGGGTCAATTATATCTGCCTTGATGAGTGGCAGATCTCATGTCCTCTCAGTTAAATCCGCTCATCATGGACCAGCACCACTGCATCCATCAACATAACCATTGAAAATTGGAACAGGGGACTGTAACATTTTTTATGTTTTTGAAAGAAGTCTCTTATGTTCACCAAGGCTGTATTTAATCAATGTGAAATATTGTGAAATATTATTATTATCTATTTTGTTATTATAATTTAAAATAACTGTTTTATTTATTCTATCCTCTTTGGGAGGAATTTGCTTTCAACGTTTTGGATTACAAAAAGTAAATCTGTAGGCAAACATTAATTACTTGAATTTTATGCGAGCAGCTATTGGTAGCCAGTGCAAATTGAGAAAAACAGAGGTTATTTTTGGCTTGATAAAATGTAATTTTGCTGCTTTGTTCTGGATTAATTGTAAAGGTTTGATAGAACTTGCTGGAAGACCTGCCACGAGAGCATTGTAATAGTCCAGCCTGTACAGAACAAGAGCTTGAACAAGGAGTTGTGCAGCATGTTCCGAAAGGAAGGGCTTGATCTTCTTGATGTTGAATAAAGCAAATCTGCAGGACCGGACAGTTTTAGCAATGTGGTCTTAGAAAATCAGCTTATCATCAATCACAACTCCAAGGTTTCTGGCTGTTTTTGAAGGAGTTATGGTTGATGTGCCTATCTGGATGGTGAAATTGTGATAAAACGATGGAACCACAAGCAGTTCTGTCTTGGCAAGGTTGAGTTGAAAGTGATGGTCCTTCATCCAGCAAGACATGTCTCTTAGACAAGCTGAGATGTGAGCAGCTATTGTCGGATCAACAGGGTGGAATGAGAGATGCATACAAACATGCTTTTCTTTGCTTTTACAAACAATGGGGGAATTATATTCTGCAGTAACTGACAGCACAGTACAGTTGCTGTTCATAAAGCTTAAGTTGTATTTAATAGAGATTACTCCATAACTACAATGTTATTTGCAGAACCTTGTGGGCAGAGACCAAAAATAGTCTAGACGTCTGGTTTGGGCATAGTTTGATATCCTGCCTTTTAGTCTAGTAACATTAACATCAGATATTATCCTGTAAACCATAATTTTCCATTAGACATGATTGGTTAAGGTTTAAAATGAGATGGTGTGCATATGCAAGAACGAGGGGAAGAGAGTGGTCTAAGAGTACCAATTGATATAGCTGGGCAATTCAGTTACACAAAGACAGAGATGTAAAGAAGAGAGAAGTGAGTGAAAGACACAAAGAGAGAAAGAGACATCAAGGAAATCAAGTGGACATGTGCCATCTATGTTTAGAGACATCTGCTCAAGTGGCTGGTAGAGAAAGGAACAAAATCAGGAAAATAATATCAAATAAAACCACACAAGCAAATAAAACAGGAGTCAAATTAAAATAAATTAAAGTAAAAATAAATTAAATAAGATTTCTGAAAATAAATCAATTATAAATATACATTTGTGCCTGTCCAAACTCAACAAAGCAGCTCACAAGGAGCCAGAGTGTGAGAACCTTTGCCTCAATTGTAGGCGTAGGCCTGCTCCTGGCTGCCTGCTGGTTCATGCCACTTTGTTTGCCCTCACATTGTGGCCCTCAACTGCCAGGAACAGGTGACAGGTGGAGTGTAATTTAAAACCCTGTGGAGTGAGCTGGCAGAATAATATCCGTCTCTGACTCCCCAGACGCGGCGTGAGGTATAATATTGGACTGGTAATTGGGTTGGGGGAAGGTAAGCTTCTGTGTTTTATCAAGTTAAACATAAACATGTTGTGTGTATAACTTTAATTGATTGGTAAAGAGTGGCAAGGTAGTCAGTGTGCTGAACTTTTAAGTGACAAAGCACCACAGGGGATTTTTGGGTATTGGTTTGGCACATTATTACTATGTATTGGGTCCATATAGTGAAAAATATAAACACAGAGATGTCTCTGAGGTATTTAATGAGCTTGTTAATGCCATTGCTTTGATTTGTTTATTTATTCAAATGTGTCATGTGACCATCTGGTGTGTTTGGTCAACAGAAAACATCTTCGTCTGTGGGATTTAAGCTTGTCAGACATTCTGCGCTAGTAGCTAAGCATGAAGCTAGGTTAATCCTCAAATGTTCTCAATTCTGATAAAAATAATGAATATATAAACCTCCAGGGAATCAGTGAGCCGTCACTCTCAGAATTCTCAAAAGAAAAGTGCCAATCAACAAATAATTCATGGAACGCCGCACCATTCTGATTGAATGAAACACAACAGGAAGAGTAATGAACAACCACACAGCTCCTGCCATTCAATCAATAGCCTAGACCTGTACCATAGTTTAGTTTTCCTCTTTCCCAGATGTATCTTCTCTTGTTAGTGCAGTCAAACTCATGATTTGTCACTCTCCTGTAAATACTGTAAATTCTTCTCAATCTACATGTTCCTTGGAGATACTCTCAGTTCGGCCAATAGCTGTCGGCTAATTGGCTAAGAGGATGCAGGGGCCCGTCTGGACCATGCTGAAAGCATGAGGATTAATATTTATAAGGCGGAGAGTGTACAGTGGTGGTACTAACTGCTGAGGTACAGAAAATCAATAGTGCAATGAGTTCAGTGACAGAACATCTGACACAGGTGATTAAGGAGAACAGGGAACAGAGGACACAAGGACATTCAGAGCAGACAGTGGCAAGAAAATGGGACTGGAGGTAGAATGAACAACACAAAGAGATCTTTTGTATCTCATTTGTTTCTCCTAGTCAGCAATGTGATTGAATGGAGAGATCCTAAGGTTGCTCAATTCACACTGTGCTTAGATCTGTCAAGATACTCAAAGAACACAAAGGTTTCTCATCCTGTTATTCAATACCAAGTTATTCAAGCTCTCCGAATCAATTTTAGAGATGCACAGTATGTCGGCACCATACTGATCAAAGTCAGAAGATTTTCTAATACAAATGAAATATAATATGCTCATTACACCTATTTTTACATTTATAAATGAATTTTCTTGTCATCACACTTAATCCTTAATCTTTTAAAAAGAGACAAAATAGTGTAGATTGTTTAATATTTTGTATATTATCAGCAATAGCATGAAAATACTTTTTAATATTGGTGTGTTGCATATATTATACAAATTGTGACTAACCTTCTACAATAAATGACACTAAATTAAAGTGATTATTATTGTTGGTGATGATGTCCTTGATGTTTTACCAGCCTTGTTTCAGTTTTCAGTCATAATTACAAATAATAATAAATAAAAATTACGAAATTAATTTTGAATGAATGAGTGAATTAAGCCTTTATATTGCGCTTTATTGTGCATTGCTGTACACCCAAAGTGCTTTACAATCATGTTGGGGGGTCACTCCTCAACAACCAACAGTGTGCAGCATCCACCTGGGATTATCAGGAGGCCATGTGGCGGCAGTTTGGTCTGGACACCGGGGCTACACCCATACTCTTTATGAGAAGTGCCATGGGATTTTTAATGTCAAAAGAGAGTCAGGACCTCGGTATAACATCTCATCCGAAAGACGGTGCTTTTTGAGAGTATTGTGTCCCCGTCACTATACTGGGGCGTTAGGACACACACAGACCACAGGGTGAGCACCCCCTGCTGGCCTCACTAACACCTCTTCCAACAGCAACCTAGACCTGCTTAGCTTCAGTGGGCAACCAGTCTTGGGCTACATGATGATATGGCTGTGACTATATTGTGAAATGGCAGATATGGCTGTGGCTGAAATTAATTTTTAGTTTATTGCTTAGACTAGAGTTGTTATTGCAGTGCATCCTTAAAAATTGTATAACAATGCATTCTTACTTTTTCAAAAGTGTCTCATTGTATCCAAATTGTATCAATTTATATTTCACTTATGGAATTTAAGTATAAACATACTTATAAAAACATACTTGAGAACTGTAACACTGCATTAAAACCCGGTACAAAGTTTCCAGCAACAAGCAATAGGTCTGTCCTGAACACAAAGTGTTGTGTAATGTCACACAATTACAACCAGTCAGAATAATTTAGATGTGTACATTAATGTACTTTAATACAGTACCTTAATGTATATCTTTTGCAGTTGGATAGGAAAACAACTAATGAAAGTTAGCTTTGTTACTTAATCACCTTGAACTTGCTTGGGTCACATCATAAACATGTGAGCTATGATAAAGCAACCTCTGAGCAATAACATTTTCCTCTAGGAAGATGTTTCAGCCCTCATCAGGAAGACATATACTTTGCTCATGGAGATAAAGAAAGCTCAAATCATTTGTCTGTGCTCAATGATAATTTTGAGAGAGCATTAGGTGAAGGATGGGTCGAGGGTCCACCACAGGCGCTTCATCAGACAGAGCGAGAATAAGTGAGCACAGCTGATAAAGGGCCGTTTCATTTGAGCCTTGCGCGGTGGAGTACGCTCCCAAATTGCTCTGCCTCCTCAACAAAGATATGAGTCATTGAGAGAAAGAGAGCAGAGAAACTAGCAGAGGGAAAAGAGCAGCAGATTACTGTGCATGAAAAAAACAAGGCTGATACAGCCGGACAAAGATGGGATCAGAATAAATGGAGACACAAAGAGATACATTCCAGTAAATATATGCGTATTAGTGAGGCAAAGTACTGAATGAGGGTGAAAAGAATGCAATGAGAAGAGAATGAATGAACTCGCACCCTCAGACCAGTACAAAGAGAGAGCAGGTGCCTGACAGGAAATGAGGAATGACAGAGCCATGATGAAGGAGTCCTAGGCCATTTGTTTCATTGCGAGGTAGAACAGGCGCTGATGGAGGAATGGAGTCTCTTGTTCCGTTCTGGCTTCATCATCATTAGCTACTGCCCTTGCAGGTGAAAAAAAGCACATTTCAACTCTCCACTGGTGGGTGTCCATTTATCATACAGTACACAGCTATGGAAAGTTTCAGGAATTCTCGCAATGCCTGTAGAGACAATTACGAGCAAGCACAAAGACAAGATTCATGTACTCATTTCCCCCCACTGTTGAATGCAGTGTTACACTGCACAATCTGACATGGCTTACAAGGAGGTTATGGAAGGTATTAGGAAGTTATTCCTCTGCCATCACTGTAAGCCAAAAAGCTTAATGATTTGACACAAAATGATGTTCTCGTAACAAGGTTCGGAAGGAGCGCGTCAGATTCTTAGCCTAATCAACACAGGTGGACCACAATCTAGTAATCAATCCCACAGTATAAATATCGCTGACTTACCTCTATCCATTGACGGTTAATCAGCATCCCTCCTCCACCCCATCTCCTCACTTCGAGTTCACTTTATAATTAGACGGGGAAGGGGTACTCTAGGTTCGGACCATTCCGAGCTCGGAACCCTTCCCCGGACAGCATGCCTAATACGCATACCATACCTAAGCTAATTATATGTAAGCGGGAACTCGTGAATGTAGCAAATCGGAACATATAATATATAATTTATTGGGCTAATAAAATTTCAGAGTAGGCAGGGCTACATAGAGCAAAAACAGCAGACCAAATTCTTAGCGCCTGAACACACAGTGCTCACATTCTCCCTCTTGTTTACTGTCGTCGTTAACAGTTCTATCTAATACGGATAGAAGTCTATCTAATAATCTGATAGAACGGTTAAACAAAGGAATTAATGTATACAGAAAGTATTATAACAATTGCTTTTATATTATTAGTAACAGAAAGGCAAACATTATAATACTTTCTCGTTTATCAGCATTAAGCAAATATGCATTTATATAATTTAAACAAATATTTGAATGACCAGTGAACATTTGATTTCACAAATCTTGCAAACAGACGAATCCAGCTGTGAGATCTTGTGAAGTGTGCATTTTTATCCAGCATGATTGCTGGTTTCTCTGTGTGACGGTCGGTCCATGTGAAATGAATGCTTTAAACTTTAAACTTGTGATTTCAAATTATGCTGCATTTGCCCGCAGTCATATTCATGTCATTTTCTCTGTGTGCTGTATGTAAAATGAATGTTACCTTGGCTTTATTTTAAAATATTATCCCCAATGCACACAAACTTCCCATAATACTGAGTGCCCAGTTGGTTACAGTGTTTACTTTCTTTTTAATTATATTTTTATTAAATATTTATTTATTTGTGAAAAATAAAAATACTTTGTCATCTAAAGAATAAGTGTTTATTTTTACACATTCATTTTTTAATCCAATGACAAATGATGTCAAATTTCTTAAATATGATGTAAAAATTTTAAAAACTTATATCGGCTATTGGCCCCCCTGCTTTCCAAGATACTGGCATCTGTATCGGCTGTCAAAAAAACAATATCGGTCGACCACTAATTTGTACTTAGTCATTCTGTAACTATTTTTAACATCAGTGGGATTTTAGCTCCGTGTGTCACTGCAGCACAACTAGGGGTTAGAACACTGTGAGATTAAGTGTTTGATTAATTGTTTCCTGGCAACTATTAAAGCTAACAAAGCAAGATCTCTAAGCCCCAGTGAGAACTGATTGTGATGACTTGCTTTGGAGTGTTTAGGGAGGCCTACTTTGTTTTTGTTTGAGGAAGCTAAACTCTATGAGCCTATGTCAGCTCCTTGTCACACTAGATATGGATTGCAAATGGTTTTCATCATTTCCAGTAATAGGTCATTTTTTAAATATGGTAAGAGAGATGATACTTGACCTCAGTAGAGCCATAAAAAATAAAATAAAATAGGCATCAATATAACTGATTGTATATCATATGAATTATTCGTTTTGCTTTATATTTTATTTTTGAAATTATTCATATATGTATTTGCCAGGTATCTGAAAAACCTTGTCACATCAATGAGGTATATCCCTTCTTATTTATTTAATTATTTACTTACTCATTACTTACTCGCTCAGTTTAATCGTTAGTGCATTAGCATTTTTTTTAAATAATATAAATATAAATATAATGAATATTATATTAATACATATTATTATTAAATATTAAATAAAAATATTCAAGAATCCCATAAAAATAAATATCACTCCGTAATTCAACATATTTTAAAACAATTAATCTCTCTCTTTATTGTTGCACTATATATATATATATATATATATCAGAGTATGTGAGCGGAGCGGAGTGGGAGCGGAGCGTGGAGTGGAGCGGTGTGATTTTGACAGGAACGAGAAGCGCATTTTCTAAAAGTCGGAGCGTTGTGGTTTTCACTCGCTCCAAGAGCGCTCCACCACCGCTCCATCACGAGTACAATTCATGCCAACGGCCCGTAATATAACTGCATATTTAGCAAGTATTCACGTTAAACATATTTAACTATAGCTTGATACAGATGGATCTCTCAAATCAGAAGGTTACAATGACGACAATAACTTCTATAACAATATAATATAAGTTATAGGTTAGTTCTCAAGGAGTTTGTCTGTTCCTTTTACTGAATAATTTCGGGTCGAAGCATGATTTAAACAGTTACAGCACATTCACATGCAATCGCTTTCGCAATAATGCATTCAAACAAATGTAAACTTACAGTGTTACTTCATCTGTATCTGATTTTGAATGAGCAGAAATCTGTAAGAAATGTATTGATCTGTAGATAAAATAAAAATGTACTGTTTTTTCATCACAAACAAAATTTGCACAGCAGAATACAGTAATTATATTAATGCTGACATCCATGTTATTAGTTTGGCATGTGGTAGGAAAAAAAAGTTTGCACACAATAGCCTAAGCCACTTTGAAACTCTCCTGTTATTTTATTTTTTTTATTTTATATAGGCTGTGTTATGAACATAACATTTTAAACATACTGAAATACTTTAGCCACGGAGCGAAGGCGGAGCGGTGTTTCTGGTATCACTGAGCGCAGAGTGGAGCGGGAGCGGGAAATTGTGAACCCGGAGCGGAGCTGAAGCAGAGTGATTATTAAATGCTCTGAGCACGGAGGGGAAATTGTTGCCACTCCACTCCGCTCACATACTCTGATATATATATATATATATATATATATATATATATATATATATATATATATATATATATATATATATATGTGTGTGTAAATTTGCCATGTATCCGAAAATTTTAATCATGTATTATTTCTTATTTATTTATTTACTTGTTTCCTAAATAATACCTTGTAATTTAATTTGAAAATATTTTTGTCCTTTTTTTCTTGTAATTGGCATTATCAAGCTAAAAACTAGTTTTCACAATTTGGGGAAAATAGCAAGATACGGAATGAAAATGAAATGAAAAGAAACGAAATTAAAATGACCATCCGCTTTCACGGCACAACACTGGAGTGAACCCAAAACAAGATATTGTAATTCCTCTAAGCTCAGTATTTTCGGTGGATACACAGCTATGCCCCACACTGTAAAAAATAATCCTGTAAAAAAACAGTAAAATACTGGCAGCTGTGGTTGCCATTATCATACTGTTAAAATACAGTGTGTTACTGTTTTTGAAATTAACAGCTAAATACCGTTTTGACAACTACAGTATAAAACTGTAATTTTACAGCCTGGTATTTAACAGCTAGATGCTGTAGTTGTCAAAACAGTATTTAGCTGTTAATTTCAAAAACAGTAACACACCGTATTTTTACAGTATGATAATGGCAACCACAGCTGCCAGTAGTTAACTGTTTTTTTACAGTATTAGTTTTTACAATGAAACCCCAATAATTTCAATTCTAAATGCTATTATAACCCTGCACATTATTTTTGTCATGGATTACAAAAAAGGAATAAAGACAAGTTAGTATTTTTTTTTATTATTCTGATACAACACCAGATAAATTCTGCTCAATTATTGTAAACTAAAATAGGCAAATAAAAAAATACTAGTCAAGTACTATTCAGTGCATACAATTAAACACCCATCAAAATGCAAAAATGTCTGAAAAATAAGAGGATAATATCTTCAGTGAACAATGATTTAAAAGGAATAGTTAATCCCAAACAATAATTTATCCCATAATTTACTCACCCTCAAACCATAAGTGTATATGGCTTTCTTCTTCCAGCCATAATGCATAACATCCTTCCCAGATTTGTAAAGTTTGTGAAGCTCCAATAAACGCATCAATAAAGCATAAAAGTTATCGATATGTATCCAGTGGGGTTAATAAATGTCTAATAAGGAAAGCCATGCCTTTTTTAAGAAAGATATCTTTATTTTATAAATTCATAAAATATAATCATGGCATGACCATATGCGTGTTCATAATTGAGTTGAGTTCTGGCGGAAGGGTGACCTCTGACCTGACGCATGACGTAGGACGTATGGCGAAGACGTAGCGAAAGCTTAGGTTTGAACTGACGAATGCGTCACATCTACATCCATTATCGGTGCGCAAAAAGCAGAAACTTGAATACCGGCGAGAGATTTTATGGTAGTTCACGTTGACTAAAACACACAAGAAAAAGCGTTTTGGAAAAAAAACTTTTTTGGCAATCACAGACATTCGCATTCGGACAGGATTAGATTAATCTGAGGACCCTCGAGTTTGACGAAAAACAGTAGGTCATTTGCTCTGGAATTTTTACAGAGGTCGTGTGAGAAAAAGACAGACATGGCAGATTCGGACAGGATTCAAATCTCAAAGTACATCTGTCAAGCATAAATTTCTCTAACGTCCCCCTGTGAAGCTAGTCCCGTCCGAATAGGGCTTAAGACGTTTTGAAAGAATAGGACTTTGATATAAGATTTCATATGTCGGGTCAAAGGTCATTCTTCTGCCGGAACTCGACTCTATCTGGAACTCGCGTACGGCTGTTTCTGGAAGCCAGTGATTATAGCTGATAAAAGTTATAAACATGGATATTTTTCTTACAAAAAACCATCGCTTCACTTCATTAACCCCCTGGAGTCGTATGGATTTTATGATGGATGGATGCGGTTTTTGGAGCTTCAAAAACTCGGGATCTATTCAATGCCATTGCAAAGCTGGGAAGCCAGAATATTATTTTCTCTTTATAACTCCGACTGTGTTCGGCTCAAAGAAGAAAGTAAGAATGGCTTGAGGATTCTATTGTCACCATACTAATACTAACATATTAATTAGAAATAAATAAAATAAGTCCAAACTTGTTACCTTTGAAGGAATTCTAGTGTGGATGCTGCTTCCTCTTGGTACTGCAAATTAAAAATGTAATACGAAGAGAACAATGCAGCAAGTCCAGAGATAAAGGTTGGCTGCACACCCTCACAGATTATTCGGCCTTCGAGGCTGATCATCCATTGTTTCATCCATTGGCCCGGATTAACACCTGTATCATAAAGGAATGGATAAATTAATGGTTATTCTATGATCTCTGGAGAGTTTGGTGTAGAAAAGGTAGTTAGAAATTAGTCCATTATTTTATAACCTGAAAAAATGCACACAATGTCATGTCTTACAATTTAACAAAACCTACAATATCGCTATAAAAATAAAAAAAGGAAAAAGAAAGGTTGTTTTAGTCTGTTTTTAACTTAAAGGAGAACTCCGGTGCAAGATGAACCTCGGGTGTAGTAACACATTGGTACCAAGTCGAATGTTCTCTGGGATTTTTTTTTTTTTTTGATTTTGCGCCGGAGTTCTCCTTTAATGCTAAGCCAGCCTCCGAGAGGGAAAAAAAAGTGTACAATACAATAAAGTGTAGTGATTTTTTTGTAAAGACTCAAACTTGTCTTTGATTAATAAAAATGTCCTCAAATTCAAACCAGCACAGTGTAATAAAACATGATTCAAAGACAGTAAACTCTAGAATGAAGCACTTAAATGTGAATCCTTTCATAATAGTAAAACTTTTTTTGTAAAATAAATTGCAGACATGTCTAATATGATATACTTACCAAGCAGGATCAAACGAGGACTCACAGGCAGGTTCCCCATCTTTTCGAGGTCAGCAGGAGTGGCAGACATCTATTGTCAAAGATAACAATTTAAGACAACTGACTAATCTTAACGTGATACTTGCTGATAACGTTGATAATATTCTACAGAGGTAAAAGGCTTTTTGTACTCAGAACAGGAACATATTCAAAAAAATATTATATTTTGATGGGAGTAAATGATGAGAGGACTATCATGTTTGGTTGAACTTGACAATGAGCTGACAATGAAACATGTTGTAAAGAACAGATCTAGATAATAACTACCGAAGCCATCGATTCTCGTTAAAATACGTTATAAAATGGCTGAAACAGATGCAGTGCAAGACACTGTTATGCTGCTATTAGTAGCTGCAATAAAGTCAGCAGCGGTTTGAAAAGGCACCTTTACAGTGGCTAATTAGACAAGAATTTAAAATGTTGTTCATACCTCACTTACCATTTACTTACAAAAAAGCCCGTTTCATAAACACTCGTAATTCGAAATTAAATTCGAGTTTTACTCGTAAAACTCAAACTTCATAAGTCACTTGCATGCTTGGCAGTAGTCTACACACGCGTTTTGAATGTGCATGCAAATCTTACCTGTTCACTAACTGGATTCACTGGATATTGCTATTTTAATTATAAGTAGCCTAAGTTGATAACAGGGCGATTAAAATAAGCGCGGAGCGGCAGATTTGTCTATGTCTCTAGATGTCTCTCATGGACTGAATGCGCACGTTAACATTATGACACAAGAACAAAAAAAATACTGAATTATCTAGTTAATAACTACCGAAGCCATAGATTTTCGTTAAAATGTCTGAAACAGATGCAGTGCAAGACGCTGTTGCTGCTATTATTTTTTTGCGATCAAGCCAGCAGCGGTTTGTTGACCTAGTAATTACAAGAATTTAAAATGTTCCTCACTACCATTTACTGACAATAAATAAATAAATTGTACATGTGCCCGTTTCATAAACACTCAAAACTCAAACTTCATTATTCATGTGTATGCTTGACTAACTTATCCTACACACATGTTATGAGTGTGCCTGCAAATGTTAACCGTTCACTAACCGGATGCACTGGATCTTTATATTGTTATTTTATAAGTAGGCTAGGCTACTTAAAAGGGTGATTAAATTAAGCGCGGAGCGGCAAATTAAGTTATACCGGCAGATAAATTATTGTCTATGTCTCTATCTCATGGACTGAAATGTGCACATAACACAAAAGAAAAAAAGATTGATTTCGTTCATTCCCATTCATATTACGTGGATAAAGTTTGGTAAAATATGCAGGTTGGATGAAAATTAGGGATTCTTACCTGTGTTGTGTAATAAAGATGGCTGTATGATGGCAGTCTGGGATCGGTTGACCAATTATTTGCCTATAACGTTAGTTAAAACACATAATTTAATTGAGGCATCTGATTTAAATCACAGAAGCTTTATTAGAAGTTTAAGATGTTATATTTTAAAGTAATAGGTCATTTAAAGATAATAAAATAATAAATCGTTGCAAACCTACCTCAATCTGATATTCCAAACTGGCGCCTTGTGCTCATTGGATGAAAATAGGGTATAGTACTGTTAAATAACAGTGTCAAATTGTTGTTGATCGACCACGCAACCCGAAGTGAACAAGTCTTCCCATAATGCATTGTAAAAAAAAGCAAAATGCTGTTATTACATGGAAACAGCAATTTGCTGTTAAATTTCCATGTAAATTTACAGGAATTTTTACAGTGCAGAGTGTCCACTACTGTAGGCTAGCTTGCAGAGATGACAATGATTGAACAAAGAATTTATCAGGGGGCTGACAGTGACCGAAGACAGAAGTAACAGCTTTAGATCCCAAAGCAGCATCCCCCTGTCCTGAGCCTGTTAATCTCCTCTGCTCAGCCTTCTGGGAGAACAAAAGGAAGTGATTTCCAGCCTCCAGACCAAGCACTGGCATCCAGTATGAGTCACACACGACTGACCATTAAGACATCCCGGGACCACCTGCTGCTTACCCTTCCATCTTCTCACCTTTGGACTTACATAACCTGATAATGAGCTGCACTGGGACGGTGTTTACAGTCATATACATCAAAGCCATCCAGACATGCTATCATGTCCGCTCTAGTGTAGCGGTCATTTGAGGAGGAGGAGCATCTTGTGACCATAGCAACGGGACAAATGAACAGTGCTGCCTCTGGAAAATCTTCAGTTGTCCTTCATTGGTTACATTGCTGTGGTCAACATCCTGTGGGAAAAACAATGGCACATTTCTTAAAGGGATAGTTCACTGACAAATGAAAATTCTGTTGACATTTCCTCATGCCTTTCCAAACCTGTTCCAATTTAAAAACTTTATGACTTTTTTCTGTGAAACATAAATCAAAAGAAGAATCAAAAGAGTGATTTATATGTATATGAACAGTAGAAAGAAAGGCATACAGGTTTTGAAAAACATTAGCAAATGATGTGAGAATGTCCATTTTTGGGTGAACTATCCCTTTAAGAGCAGACCCAGCTGGTTACCAGCATAAGGTTGGGAATGAGTATGTATCTAGATAATGGTGTTTTGGCTGTACTAGACTTTCATCATGTCTTGAACCGGAGATGAAAGAAGCACTCTCTCATTACCCGCCCTCGGGTACTAAGGACTGGAAAAATACTTTTTTGATTCCTGCAGACTCCAGTGAAGACCACAAACATCATCTACCCTTTCTGTTGTGCAATCATCATCATATTAGTTTTAATGAGTATCAACACAAACTGCAAACCATCTTTTGACAAGGCCACGATCAGAATCAATGTGTCCCTGTCACGCAGCTATTTTGCTGTGGATGAGACAGTGCCATTTTGAAGCTGTCATGAGCATCTAGAAAAGGTAGAAGGACAAGCAGGTAGAGCCATCAGATAGTGTTAGTGCTATTCATAAGACTGTAAGATGACACAACCTCTAGCACTTGAGGAAGGACTGTCATGTGTAGGTCATTTCATCGTGCGCCGGCTTTTGAAGAGGAATAGAGATGTCAGCTGTCAAATGCCCAGAGATGCTTCTCATTAACTTGATTAAAAGGGACATTTATAATGTTATGATTTAATTTCAAATAAATGTTGTTCTTTTGAACCTACTATTCATCAAATAATAAAAAAAAAATACGGTTTACAATAATATTAATATAAAAATATTAAGCAGCACAACTGTTTTCAACACTGATAATAGGAAATGTTTCTTGAGCAGCAAATCAGCATTTTAGAATGATTTCTGAAGGATCCTGTAACACTAATGATTCAGCTTTGTCTTCACACAATTTTAAAACATATTCAAAAATATATTTTTGGTTTATTTTAAATAAATATATTTTACAATATTTTTTTATTAAATAAATACAGCCTAGGTTAGCATAACTTTTAAACGGTTGTTTACAGTGTTTATAAACACAGAAGATCACTTCAGGTGAGTTTGATACCATTTTCGCATATCATTTTGCAAAGAGAATAAACCTGACCTGTTTTCACAAAAACAGACCCTCTCAGCTTCACATTCCTCTTCCTGCTTCTCCTTTTCATCTTCTTCTGCTCAAATCAGGACTAAATTATTTTTTGGAGGCATCCAGCTCCATCGAACCAGCATGAAACCAGCTTTCCTTAAACCAAAACAACTTCAGTCAAATTGCTCGGAGCAAATCTGAGCCAAATAAATCCTGGTAAATAAACAGAAAAACCTGAACGTCAAAAAATGAATGTGCCTGTCCTCCACAATAGCACATTCCTACTCCACAAATAGACACAGAATACACAAGTTGTTCACTGCTAACCAGCAAAAATAGCTCGAAAGCAATCACACCAGAGATAGTTCTGTCATTCACTCACCCTCATGTTGTTCCACACATTTATGACTAAGGATTCATGTGTGGAAAAACTGAATTTTGTCCATAAAGTGGAAGTCAAAACTGGTTATCAACATTCTTCAAAAAATTATTTGTGTTCAACAGAAGAAAAGAGAGTCACACATGTTTGGAACGACATGAGTAAATGAAGGAATTTTAATTTTTGTGTGAATAGTTTCTTTAAAAGTGTAAATGGGGTCATAGGCAAAAAATACAATCCAATTGCTCCAAATAAAGTGTCATTAATGCTGTTTAATTTACGTCATTCTGTTCGACCATTTCCAAGCTGACAACACTTAATGTTTAAGGGTGAGTCAAAAGGCAGCAAAGAAGCACCCTGTTTTCACACATAATGTTCTCATGGCAAGATTTACATGACTCAAGGCAGAAATCACCCAATAGTCACATCTCTCAAATAGCATTCCATAAACTGTGGGAGGACATTACATAAAACGCAAATTACAGTTAAACACAGAGGGAGGGAAATGCAGGAAAGCGAGAGAGAGGGAGAGAGACAGAGAAAAGACAGTGAAGCTGCCCCTGCCTTTCCCTGTTTTGTTTTTAACTGTTAACACCATTTTGTCTGGTATTCTGGGTTTCTGCGCACAGAAGGGACGGCAGAGCGGCACTCGCTTCAAAGCTGAGTCTGAGCAGCAGGGGCCATGGGCGCTTCTTTACAGCTCTGCGGGCTGTCTTTATCAGAACGTACTCTGCAGCTGTGAACCCTGGCAACATGAAGACCAGAGAAAATGAGGGAGGGAAAGGAAGGCGTGATATATGCAAAAGAAGACTAACCATGTGAGAGCGGGGAGGGACAGGAGAGAGAGGGAAGAGACAGCGAAGAAAACGGAGCTTGAATATCAGATCAAAGCAAAATGGAAAGATAATGAGCCATGTGGAGCACGTCTTGCTTGATTCTTAACATTCACCCTATTTTTTTCCTACCACTAAATTAATGTGACTTTATAAGCATCCTGACTCTGGAAATGAGATCTTAGAAACATCTGGCGGTGGTACTATGGTAAAGTAATGGTATGGGTGTTTCTTCAACTTCAGGCACTTTTATGCTTTTATGTTTGGAAATCATTTTGTGTGTGCATTTGATTGTTTTACAAACTATGAACATCCTTCATACAGTTTTAAAGGGGTCATATGACGTTGCTAAAAAGAACATTATTTTGTGTATTTGGTGTAATGCAATGTGTTTATGCGATTTAAGGTTCAGAAAACATTGTTTTCCACATACTGTACATTATTGTTTCTCCTCTATGGTTCTCCTTTCTGAAACGTGTTGTTTTTACAAAGCTTATCATTCTGAAAAGTGAGGTGTGCTCTTACTGGCCAGCTATCCAGTGCATTGTGATTGGACGAATACCTCAAGCATGTGACAGAAATGTTATGTCCCTTAACATGATAATGTGTGTCCTGATGCGATGAGACACAAACAATAAAAACCATTACAAACGAGGCATTTGTTGCATCCAGTGAGGAAATAATTACATATTAAAATGACTTATAACATCTTTTTATGCATTGAACTGGGTATAGCACCACGTAAACATAAAACCATTTGTCTGCATTTGTGATTGGAGAAACAACAAACAACAAGCGCTACTCTACACTGCTCAAAACCCGTGTTTTAATTATCAGTGGCAAATTCTTTAAATATGAAAAGATACTTAGGTTGTGAGTCAGAACAGCTGGCATTGTAGGTTCAGGAAATAGTCATCCGTTTTAATTGATCAATTCCAATAAGCAATTTTCTATATACTATTATAGCATTTATTGTTATATTTTGATTTAGCTTTTGTTTTTTTATGTTTACTTCTGACTTTCATTGTTATGTGTTTTTTCCATTTTTAGTAGTTATTGATATATATATTTTTTATTTCTGTTATTTTATTTCAGTTTTATTAATTTAAGTATTTAAACTAATTTCAATACAATTTTACTTTTTTCAATGATAGGAAATTATTTTTTATAGTTTTAGTTGAAAATAACACCACATCAAGCTGTAGTTGTTTTCCAATTATGTTGAAAATATAATTTAATTGAAATGATTGCATTTATTATTTAAGGGAAATTATCCTTAGTGAGACAAAAGTGTTAGCTATTTTATTTCAGTAAAGTTACAATGTTACACACTTTCCACCACCATCGTGTCCATATACCAAATTTTACTACAGACAAATACAAACAATGAAATGTGGTGGAAATGTTATATATGATGAAAACTGTAATCTTCCATGATGCATGTATATATACTGTTGTACACTGTTAGTTTACAAAGTAAAGTTTTAAGAGAGCTTATTTTGTAAAAGAAGTCTACAGTGCCAAAGCACTTATAATTAAAAAAAACACCCTTAACACAATACTGAATAACTCCAAGGTACTTTAAAGAACACCATGGTACCATGTTCACACAAATACAGTCATACCATGTTAACTTTCTTTAGTGAACTCCAACATGGGTTCAGTGATGACTCAGGCCACCGTTGCTTTGTCATAATTGGCTTAAGAGGGTTATCATCTTTCTCCAGACTAGCCATTCTCCTGCTAGCATTAAACACTGGCTCAAGAGCAGGCGACAGTAATGGAGCACTTTGTATCTGCTGGCCCGGGGGGCACTGAATAGAGCACCTCCATTACGAGCCGCATTAACGGAAGCAGGATTGAGCATTGCTGCAGGAATCAATCTTTTCAATCGCATTGCGTTCGCCAGATTCGGGTGGTTTGTCTAAGACCCAACACTTTGGCCCTAGGGGCCTGCTTTTGGACTCGCATTAGCCCTTCATTGGCAATGACGTGACCGGCCGTTCCCCTGGTGCTGAAGCAGGAATGGGAGACATACGAGTGGCATGGAAAAACACAAGCCAGATCCCTCCAGGGGATTCGATAATATCTGCCAGTGCTGCCAGGTGCATGAATGCTAAAAAAGCACAGGGCCATATGCACTCACTGTTACAGACCATTAAGTTCTATAAGCAGATGGATGATCGGGCATCAATAGGAAAACTTGCACTGATTAAATAGGATTTAGGGTATTAGGTGACATGAGATCACAATGGGGAAAGAATAATGCATCAGGACCCACTAACAAAAGGCTGCTGTACTGAGAGAAGGACTAATTGTGTTGTACGCTTCTTCAATTACTTGTCTTTTAAGTGGTTTGCTCTGGTGCACATTGGTGACTGATCAAAAAACTGATCTCAGTCATTTTCAAAAATCCTGATTTATTGTTTGTGTTGGCTAACCTGGATCTTAACCACTCAATAGTTTGATTTTTAAACTTTGTGGTAACTGAATAAGATTGATGTGCTATTGGATTTCTATTCCAAAGATATACTTTCAATGAAATGGTCAATATTTGTGAATGCATCTAATTGACTTACTGAATGGATTGAAGCGGGGACAGTTCACCTAAAAATTTAAACATTCAGTCAATTTTTTTCCAAATGTATTCACGAGGGTAAGTAAATAACAGTATTATTTTTTTGTCCCTTTAAAAGCACACAAGGATTTGAATCATAGGGCAATATATACAGTCATTGTCAAAAATATTGGCACCCTCGGTAAGTATGATCAAAGAAGGCTGTAAAAATGTATCTGCATTGTTAATCCTTTTGATCTTTTGTTTAAAAAACTTTCATTGGATAACAAGAATTTAAAATGGGGGGAATATCATTATGAAATAAATGTTTTTCTTTTATACACATTGGCCACAATTACAGCACTATTTTATTCAATACTTTTTGAAACCTCCATTTGCCAGTTTAACAGCTCTGAGTTTTCTCCTATAATGCCTGAAGATGTTAGAGAACACCTGACAAGAGATCAGAGTCCATTCCTTCATCCAGAATATCTCCAGATCCTTCAGATTCCCAACTTCTTCTCTTCAGTTCACCACACTCATTTTCTGTAGGGTTGAGGTCAGAGGACTGGAATGGCCATAGCAGAAGCTTGATTTTGTGCCCAGTGACCCATTTTTGTTGTTTTTAAGGTTTGTGTTTAGATTACTGTAGTCACTTTTATATATCTTTTTGTATCTGTTGGTATTTGATAGAATCAAAGATACTATGGGTCTAGACAAGATGTCGAGGACCTCCAGCAGAAATGTAGGCTCACAACATAAAAAATAGAGCAGTATATTTCATTGTACACATGGGGTACTTTTTATCCATGTTCCACCAAACCCATCTGGAGTGTTTGCTGCTAAAAAGCAAAATTTTAGTTTTATCTGACCATAAAAGCCAGTCCCATTTGAAGTTCCTGTCATGTCTGAATATGCTGGGGATTGTTTTGGATGAGCTAGGAGAATTTTTCTTGAAACCATCCCAAACAACATGTGGTGATGTACAGGTGTTGTTTGACAATTTTCTTTTTAAGGTTTTCTGACCCCGAGACTGAACTATTTTCTGCAATTTAGCCACTCAAACTCTCCTCCTCACCTGCATTAGGATGATATAGATATAATTCAAGGCAGATTCGTAAACATTTTCTGTTGACTGGAACCTCTAATTATTGCCCTGATAGTGGAAGAGAGTTTTCCACTGCTCAAGCCACTCACTAATTTGTGAAGCTCAATCATCTTTTGCTGCACATAAGAAATATATAATAGATTTTCTCATGTGATGGATGATTAAGGGAATTCTTGCTTTGTTTTTCCTCCTATTTATATTTCTGTAAAACAGGGAGCCATGGCTGGTTAGTTTCATGTCATAATCACCCTTGAGTGCTTCCAAAATTGTGAATATGTATGGGAAAATACTTCAGAGATATTTTACTCATAAGAATTTCTAGGGGTGCCAATAATTGTGTCCAATGTGTATTTGGAAAAAAAAACATTTCATAACAATATTTCCCCCATTTTAAATTCTTATTATCCAGTGGAAAGTTAGCTTTTTGTCAATTTTTATTTTCATTTTTACAAAAGATAAAAAGGATAAACAATGCAGATTACAAAGGTATACAAAGGTGCCATATTTTTGGTCATTAGTATAATATATATATATATATATATATATATATATATATATATGTGCAGCACGCCAACCAGCGCCATTGTGCTTCGAAGATCTCAAATTTGAGTCCCAACTCATTGACCTTTCCTGATCACATCCCCCTCTATTTTTCCCACTTTAGGTCATGTCTAGTTACCCTACCGTAAAAAGCTAACAAATGCCAAAATTAATCTTTACATTTTTTTATTACTCTTTATATTATTTTATGAAAAATAAACAAAAACTATAGGTATATTTATAAGTATAATAAATGTGAAAAACATTTTATGCTTCAATGTTTGTAACAGTGGTGGTTTTAACATTAAGAAAAGGAGTGCACATTTATACACACACACACACACACACACACACACACACATGTTTGCTTTGGTGAAAAGTGGGGACATCCCATAGGTGTAATGGTTTTATACTGTACAAAGTGTATATTCTATGGCCCTTCACCAACCCTACACCTAACCCTAACCCTCACAGGAAACCTTTTGCATTTTTACTTTCTCAAAAAAACTCATTCGGTATGATTTATAAGCATTTTGAAAAATGGGGACATGGGTAATGACCTCATAAGTCACCCTCTCCTTGTAATCCCTGTGTCATACCCATGTCATTATACACAGTTGTGTCCTGATATGTCACAAAAACAAGAGCACAAAATTATTTTCAAGAATGAGATCATAATATGTAAAACAAGTGGACATTCAACCTTTATGTTAGATGGTGAGTCAGCATGGATC
>NW_020524872.1:0-43506 GCF_003368295.1 Carassius auratus | reverse complement strand
CCTCTAACCCTAACCCTAACTCTAAACCCTAACCCTAACCCTAACCCTAACCCTAACTCTAACCCTAACCTAACCTAACCCTAACCCTAACCCTAACCCCTAACTCTAACTCTAACCCTAACCCTAACCCTAACCCTAACCCTACCCTAACCCTAACACTCTAACCCTAACCCTAACCCTAACTCTAACCCTAACCCTAACTCTAACCCTAACCCTAACCCTCCACACTCTAACCCTCCACACTCTAACCCTCCACACTCTAACCCTCCACACTCTAACCCTCCACACTCTAACCCTCCACACTCTAACCCTCCACACTCTAACCCTCCACACTCTAACCCCTCCACACTCTAACCCCTCCACACTCTAACCCTCCCACACTCTAACCCTCCACACTCTAACCCTCCACACTCTAACCCTCCACACTCTAACCCTCCACACTCTAACCCTCCACCCACTCTAACCCTCCACACTCTAACCCTCCACACTCTAACCCTCCACACTCTAACCCTCCACACTCTAACCCTCCACACTCTAACCCTCCACACTCTAACCCTCCACACTCTAACCCTCCACACTCTAACCCTCCACACTCTAACCCTCCACACTCTAACCCTCCACACTCTAACCCTCCACACTCTAACCCTCCACACTCTAACCACTACCTCCACACTCTAACCTCCACACTCTAACCCTCCACACTCTAACCCTCCACACTCTAACCCTCCACACTCTAACCCTCCACACTCTAACCCTCCACACTCTAACCCTCCACACTCTAACCCTCCACACTCTAACCCTCCACACTCTAACCCTCCACACTCTAACCCTCCACACTCTAACCCTCCACCACTCTAACCCTCCAACTCTAACCCCACACTCTAACCCTCCACACTCTAACCTCCCACACTCTAACCCTCCAACTCTAAACCCTCCACACTCAATAAACCACTCCACACTCTAACCCTCACACACTCTAACCCTCGCAGCCACTCTAAACCCTCCACACTCTAACCCTCCACACTTCTAACCCTCCACACTCTAAGCGCCTCCACACTCTAACCCTCCACCACTCTAACCCTCCGACACCAACCCTCCCACCACTCTAACCCTCACCACACTCTAACCCTCCACACTCTGAACCCTCCAACCACGTCTAACCCTCCACACTCTAACCCTCCACACTCTAACCCTCCACACTCTAAACCCCCACTCTAACCCTCCACACTCTAACCCTCCACACTCTAACCCCTCCACAACTCTAACCCTCCAACACTTCTAACCCTCCACACCTCTAAGCCCTGCCCACACTCTAACCTCCACACTCTAACCCTTCCACACTAACCCCCACTCTAACCCTCCACACTGGCTAACCCTCCACACTCTAACCCTCCACACTAACCCTCCACTAACCCTCCACCACTCTAAGCCCTCCACAACGTTGTATGAACATACCGGCTCCCCTTCTTGGAGAATTTAGTGCTCTCTCAGGCTTGTGAACCACTTAATTTAAAGAATGAATTACCACTCCGGCAAACAATCTCACAATTAAGCGACTGAAGCCCGACAAGTTGAAAAATATTACTCCCTTCTGGAACGCACCCTCCGTTTATCTGGTTGGAAATCAATTTATGAAAAAAAATCCCGTGAACAATTTCACCAGTGCAGCTCCTTTTAGTAACCCAAACCCCAGACTTAAGGTTGCCAGTGCCCACTTGGTTGACCTACCCTCTCAGCTAACTTGGGCCTGTTTGGCCATTCCTCGTCTCCCCAGAAAAGCCATAGGGAGAAACGTTTAAGACACATTGTCAAAAGCAAACTCCAGGATCAGGTGTTTTGGTTCTCTAAACGCTTGACACTCTCCTCTGGAGATATCTGCCCAGGGTGATCAGACCTCAGTGTATGTTTCTTAGTGAATTTGTTAATTCAACCTCCACTAGATCCACAATGCTGCTGTTGGTATCCCAATCTCTCAATCCCCTGCTTTATACTACAAGCACACCGGCTGTCAGAGTACACTTTTTACAAACCGATGGGAAAAAAAAATCTTGAAATGGAACCTTCCTCTAGCCCTATCCCCCTCTAGATCCTCCCACCCCACACTTTGTGCAACAAACATACTTAAATGTTCTTCCCCATAGAAGACTGGGCTCCAATTAAGGCCTGATAGCCCCAGGCCACCTGCCCTGCGTGCTGTCCAAGTGGACCCAGGGAGGCTGGATACTCACCGTGCAAGTGACCCTTCGTTAACACCGCAAGGTATCCAGGTCACCTGAAAAAAATCCCAACCGCAAACTTAAACCTCCCGCTCTTTCCCATCAGGCCGAGAGTGTGAGACTGGCGGATGCACATTTCTGTACACCAAGCTTCTACCAATCCACCCCTCTTCAAAGTTCACAAATTTTAGAACTGAACAGACATCATCCTTACCAGGACAACCGTCAGATGCATGAACCTTTGCCACAGAGATACCTTGTATCTTTCATGCATGCCCAACTTTGTCCTAGTTACCGCGTCCATGGTGACCCCTGAAAATCATTATATTTAGTTTACTCTTAGTCATAAATGCCCTCATCCCTGAACGCCCCATTCCAACTCCCACACATCACCGACACACACAAAACCTTTGCCCTTCCTTCCAGTTCCTCTCATCCTGCTTCCGACCTGATGCCATCTCGGTTTATTTGCAAGTTCACAACTCCTTCTGTTTCCATTCCCCAGTTTGAGAAAGCCTGGAACTGGAAGACTTTTGAACACCCCATCTCTCTTTCCTAGGACAACAGACTCCCACTACTTCCAACAGTTCGAGTTTATAAGCTAGCATTCCTACGATTTTAGTACTATGAACTTATTTCATTTGAGTCCACTGAGAAGGAATATTTCTTTATCTAAAAATACATATACCTAATGTGTAGTAGTAAAGAAACTAAATGCGTGATTCTTACTCAAATCACTGCAGCTCATTGTCATCTATAGCAAACATGTATGTGCTGAAGTACTTAACACAGAGATCACTGTATCAGCAACTCCACATTTACTGTCTTTATATAAAACAGCAGAATTTGTGACTCATCATTGACTGAAGCGCAGGATCTACTCTCCAGCACAATGGTGAACAACAAAACTACATTAACAGATCTCTCTTGTGCAAACACACATTAATACAGTCGAGTTCAGTATTTACTTTCATGATCAGTGTATGACTTTGCATACATTTTTTTCTGTGGATGTTCACAAATATTTTAGTATTTTTTTCATTTGGTAATTCTAACATTTACATTTTACAGTATACTACTGTTTTTCCTTGACTTAACAGCAACAAACTGCACTGTAAAAAATTGTGCCGTTAAATAAAAGGTAATTTTCTGGCAGCAGGGATGCCAGTAAAGTACTGTTAATTTACAGCTCTCAACCATTAATTTATCACTCTTATTTTTTTACAGTATTTTACCGTAAATTCTACCATGGAAATTAACTCCACTCCCACTGCTTCAAACAGTTCAAGTTTAAAAACTAGCATTCCTACCATGTTAGTTCTATGAACTTATTTCATTTGATTTCACTGAGAAGGAATAGTTCTTAATATAAAGATGCAAACACTTAATGTGCAGTAACAAAGTAAATAAAAACATGACTTTTACTCTAATCACTGCAGCTCATTGTCAGCTATAGCACACATGTATGTGCTGAAATACTCAACACAGAGATCACCACTGTATCAGCGGACCTACATTTACTGTCTTTATATGAAGCAGCAGAAGATCAGAATTTGTGGCTCATCATTGACTGAAGCACAGGCTCTACTCTCCAGCACAATGGTGAACGACAAAACTACATTAAACTAACAGATCTCTCTTGTGCAAACACACATTAATACAGTCGAGTTCAGTATTTACTCTCATTGGGTCTCATTCATGAAACATTTGTAAATATACGAGTAAATATCTGAGTGATTTGCGCGTAAAGAGAACTTCCCGAAAACTCTTCTCCTGATTCACAAAAACTTCGTAAACGTCAGATGTGATAGTGGAATGTGTGTGTGTGTTAATGAATTCCAATCAGTCGTAAATGGGAAGCGCGTGCACGCTCACTCTCAATTACCATAAATCCCTCCCATTAAATCCGACTGACAACTACATATGAGCATCATATTATGACACCAAACGAAGGATTTCAACATGTCTTCTCAAAAGCGACTGAAAAACAAACATTTCTCATCTGCAGAAATTGAAGTTTTATTATCAGAAGTTCATTCAAAACGGCATTTAATTTTCAAGCGTACATAGTGGCGTATCAGGTCCTAAAAAAGGAAGTTTGGCAGCATATTACAGATCCTATTACTGGCTCTCATAATAAAAGTTAAAAGAAAAACCGTATGTAATTAATATATATAATATTTTTTCAAAATGCTGTGTAAATATGTACACGATTAAGGTGAATTAAAATGCAGCCGTATTAATGTGCAAAACGTTCAGACGTTAAACACAATATTTACGCGTGGCTGGGAGCAGGTGTAGATTTCTTTCGTACCAACTAACATTAGGAAAATACGAACATTTTAATGAATCCAAAAATTTACGCCAAAACCACTTTACACGCGATTTACACAAAAATTCGTTCTGCTCATGTTTCATGAATGAGACCCATTATCAGTGTATGACTTTGCATAATTTTTTTCTATGGATGTCCACAAATATTTTAGTTAAATTAACTTTTTTTTAATTTGGTAAATCTGACGTTTACATTTTACAGTATATTACTGTTTTTCCTTGACTTAACGGCAACAAACTGTAGAAAAACACTTTTTGCTGGCAACCATCAATTTACGGCAAGAAACTGTCGAAAAACAGTTATTTACTGGCAGCAGGGGTGCCAGTAAATAACTGTTTTTCTACAGTTTGTTTCCTGTAAATTAATTACAGTTTATTACTGTTAAATTATGTTACATGCTTTTTTTTTCTTCATCTTAAATCTTTAACCCCTTAAACCCAACACCAAAATCCTCAGTTTTAAATGAACACTTATAATGTGTGCACACTACAGAGTGTTTGAGTAACACTAAATTAGTGAAGTTAATGAGATAATTATGTGATTAATTGATGATTGAGCATTAGTGATAAACACCTGCAGAATCACTGAAGGAAAGAGAAACACAAGCACTACAAATTACTTCAACCACAGCCTTAAATGAAATCAACTGAATAAAAGAATACATCAAATCTCTCAAGATCTGATTAAACAACTACTAAAACAGCTTTACCAGATTCACATTACTAACCAGACTGACTTTATTTCTGTCAGATGTCTACAGAAGATCTTATTGAGAGTTAAATAGGTTTAATATTTGTTTCCACTACCATGATGTAGATCAGTGTTTACTTTAGTTGGGCTCTTGAACGTGACTTGTCAACAACTAAGGTTTTTTTTTACATGTTATAACAATGTGTCTTTGGAAATTGTTATAGCAAAACAAATGTCCACAGAAGAAAAAAAATCTGGTATTGTTGTTTATAGATTGAAAAGAACAAACACTATTATCTCTTAACTAATCCCGTGTCTCTTCTTTTATTGATACTACAGCATAAAAAGATACACTGCGGAGCCATAAGTCATGAAAGACTGTTAAGAAAATTTCACTCATAAAAAAAAAAAAACCTTTGCTGAAATTTAGACAGAAAGATCGAGAATCAGCGTATGAATCACAACAATGGTGACAATCCACAAAATAAATAAACAGATCAGTTCTGAACATCACAAAACATGCTTCTAAAACTTAATACAAATGCAAAATGATAAGCACATAATAATTCAAGAAAATAAGTGAACGATTCAGGGGCATAATTTATTCATGCCGCAATGCATGCTGGGAGTCATGGATGAGTTTTATCCTGTGCTAGTACCCAGCATGCATTGCATCATGAACCTTTTGATTGTCACCATTGTTGAGATTCATATGCTGATTGTTGATTTCTCTCTTTGAGTGTTTTGGGGACTGCTGCCCGAAATATTTTTTTAACTAAAACTGTCGTTAAATCCATAAGTTCTGGTTATCACATTACTGTTCAATCTTACAAAACTGAAGAAACAAAAATGAATTGTGTCATTCACTCACATATTTCAACACCAAACTAATATTTGATTACTATAGCAACACTTTAAGTCAGTCTAGTAGATCATGCCTGAGAAAAACAGCCACAATCACTTGACTGTCAAAATTAATACTGCTGTAACAAATGTATCATAAAAATACAAACACAGCAAATAAACAAAATTTAAAGTACAAAAGACAAGGGTCAGTAGCCCAACTAAAGGAAACACTGATCTCCACAATGGTAACGTCAAACGAAACAGTAACATTATCATCTAAATCTCGGTAATTCTCAGTAAGATCTTTCGATCTCTGATCTCTGATCTGATAGAAATAAAGTCAGTCTGGTTAGTAATGAGTGAAGTTGGTAAAGCTGTTTGTTGATTGCTTAAATCTTCAGTTGATTTCATCTAAAGCTGTGGCTGAAGGGGTGCCAGTAAATAACTGTTTTTTCTACAGTTTGTTTCCTGTAAATTAATTACAGTTTATTACTGTTAATTTATGTTTCATGCTGTTTTTTCTTCATCTTAAATCTTTAACCCTTTAAACCCCACAACAAAATCCTTATTTTTAAATGAACAATTATAATGTGTGCACACTACAGAGTGTTTGAGTAACACTGAATCAGTGAAGTTAATGAGATAATTATGTGATTAATTGATGATTGACCATGGGTGATGACCACTTGCTATTAACACACAGAATTACTTAAGGAAAGAGAAACACAAGGACTACAACTGACTTGAGCCACTGCCTTAGGTGAAATCAGCTGAAATAAAAGAATTCATAAAATCTCTCAAGATCTGATTAAATAACTCCTTAAACAGCTTCACCAGATTCACATTACTAACCAGACTGACTTTGTTTCTGTCAGACGTCTACAGAAGATCTTATTGAGAATTAACTCAGGTTTATTGTTTCATTTGAAGTAACCATGTTAGAGATCAGTGTTTGTATTAGTTGGGCTCTTGACCCTTGATTTCTGTCTTAGTCTCTTCTCTGGCTGTTATAACTGTGTGTTTCTAAAACACAGTTGTTGTAATTCAAAAGCCCAGAAGAAATGCCATCAGGTGTTAACCTAGGTGTAGGTTGTAATACTTTATATTGGTGATGATAATTATTGATCCGTACGGAGTCTAATCTCTGATTAAATAGATGTTGTGTAGTTAGTAGAATAGAGGTTAGCATCATCTGGGGTCCTCTGAGGGTCAGCATCATCTCTTCTCAGGTGTTCTGGATCCAGACTGGAGCTTATGCAAATCCCGTGGCAAAACATAGAAACAAAATAGAGACATCATTAGCATAGCTGCTGATCCAACAAAGTAAAATTAGTTTAACCCAAGCTAATGAATAAAAATGCACATTTGATCAGATGCAACTACACTCATAATTTAAAAGATACATTATTCGTATGCTCTGCAGCATTTTTTTTTTAATGGTCACCATTGTTGAGGTTCATATTCTGATTATTGATGTCTTTGTGTGACTGTTTGACACCATAGAATACCACTCTGTTTGAAAAGTCATTCAGATTAACTGATTATCACAGAACCACTTCCTCTTAGAATCACTTTTACTATAATCAACCAAAATTACACAACACTTATTTCATTAGAGATTAGACTCCGTACGGATCAATAATTGATGATTATCATCACCAATATAAAGTATAACAACCAACATCTAGGTACAGGTGAACACCTGATGATATTTCTTCTGGGCTATTGAGTTACAACAAATATGTTTTAGAAACACATGGTTATAACAGCCAGAGAAAATACTAAGACAGAAATCAAGGGTCAAGAGCCCAACTAAAGCAAACACTGATCTCTAACATGGTTACTTCAAACGAAACAATAAATCAACATCTAAACCTTAGTTCATAATCAATAAGATCTTCTGTAGACGTCTGACCGAAATAAAGTCAGTCTGGTTATTAATAAGTGGAGCTGGTAATGCTGTTTGTGGGGTTGTTTAATCAGATCTTGAGAGATTTCATGTATTTTATTTCAGTTGATTTCATCTAAGGCTGTGTCTGAAGTCAGTTGTAGTAGTTCTTGTGTTTCTCTTTTCTTCAGTGACTCTGTTTGTTAACAGCAGCTGTTCATCACTAATTCTCAATCAGCACTTAGTTAATCACTTAATTACTTGAATGCAAAGTTTTAAAACTTACAGGGTTTAAATTAAGCCAATCTGTTTACTCAAACGGTTAGGATACTATACTGTTGTAGCCATTAAAAAAAGCGCGTTTCATATTTGTTAAAATATTATAATGTTGTTTGTTGGTTGAGTATTGCACATTGAGCAGGGTAAGCCCAAGCTAATTTGACATTGCAGTACATGACTACTTTGGTCTGGTTTACATAGTTACTGTCGTTCAGAAAATGCTGGATTTTTGTCAGTAAACTGATCTTTTCCCTATGAACCTAAATATACTTTTTTTTAAGTCCTGGGTAATTTGGTTCATGCTGGCTAAATAAAAGTTTCACTGAACATAGAGTATACCTTGACTGCACCTTGTATTTTCCAATTTCTACATATCATGATTACACATTATTTAAGGGGTAAATATATTCTCTATCTCAACATTATTTTTCTCCTGGCTATAATAATGGTCTCTTGTTTATTGGTACAATAATTTTGATTAGTTTTGGAGTGGCAGTGATTTGCAGCTGGTAATGGATGGTAAAGAGGTTCTCTTGAGTAAGATAGTGGTCTATCTTAAAAAGAATTTAACAAATGAATGTGAACTAGTTCGTTTTTAGAGATGTGAACTTAGTTCATTTAAAAAAAAGAACTATGAACATGAACTAGTTCATTATCATCTGTGTGAACTGAACTTTGAGCTAGTTCTTTTTAAGTATGAACTGGCACAACACTGGCTATCGGACAATTCAGAAAGAAGCCCTGTGAAGTGAAGTGAAGAAAAGTGAAGAAGAAAAAGAAACACCACCCAGCAGGCACAGAACATCAATGTGACGTCAGGAAGATGTTTGAATGTTGGAGACTTTGAATTTTGGTTGGAATAAGCACCACACTGTAACAATGGGTGAAATGCATGGCAGCACATTAAATATCTCAAGATCTCAGCAGAGGCGGATTAAACAAACAGCATTACCAGCTTCACTTATTACTAAAAAGACTGACTTTATTTCTGTCAGATGCCTACAAACACTCTTATTGAAAATTAACTGAGGTTTAACTCTAATGTGTTTAATTTCCATAGCAGCATAACAGTTAAACACCATAACAGTGATTAGTGTTTCCATAAGCTGAGCTCTTAACACTTATTATATGTTCTGGCTATTGTGACAGTTTGTTTGTCAAGCACATTTGCAGCATCAAATAAAGCTAAAGTGACATGAGATCAAGTGATGGCTGTTACCTGTTAATGGTTTTATAATCATCATAAGATAACCTGATTCGCTGATGTTTTTTTATCTAAAAATTATGTTGTTCCATTAGTACATTTATATTACAAACCCACATGTGATCCGGGTGTATTATAACAATCAGATAAAACCTTTTAACAAAGCTCAAAAAACAGATATCAACATCAGCGTATGAATCTCAACAATGGTGACATGCTTCATGCAGCAATGCATGCTGGGAGCCATGCGTTTTATACTATGGTGGCTCCCAGCATGCATTGCTGCATGAAGCATGTCACCATTGTTGAGATTCATATACTGATTATTGATGCCTATGTGTCTCGAAAGCTTTTTCTCCCAAAATGTATTTAAAAATAAAAATTCACAATGTCTGATCTGAGGGAAGAAAGTATTGTCTCTTGAATATTGTTCATTAGTAATAAATAACCACTTTGGGTCAATGACGATAAAAATAACTTCCCTCAATCATTTTTCTTCATGACGATGAAAACTATATCACCTTATCTTTGTTTATGGCTCCTTTTCTATAAACACTATTACAGGAACCACAAACCTACTAAGCCAAGAGTCAAACTACCCAACTAAAGCAAACACTGATCACAATAATGGTGACCAAACATTTTCAAATAAACATCAACATCTTAACCTCTGTTATTTCTCAAAAATAACTTCTGTAGATGTCTGACAGAAATAAAGTCAAACTGGTTAGTAATAAGTGAAGCTGGTAATACGTGTACTGCCAGTTTCATTTTCAACCAAAATCCAACGTCTAACCGCTATTATTATGTTTGAGATATCAATCACTGGTCGATGACCATAATGTTTGTATAAACTGTAGGTAACAACTGGTAAAATGTACATCTAGGTCATAAAAACCATAATAATACCTACACTTAAATATTTTCTTCTCGGCCATGTCATCAATTGCTCTTGAGCGAAATCTCCTCATCCGTTGTCTGATTGGAATTTTGCAAGGATTTCTGTGTAGTTAAAGTGTGCATAGCATGCATCTATCAACTTTTTTTTTTTTTTTTTTTGGTAACTTACCCACATTAAAGTGTTTTAAAAAAAGAATGCATGAAGCTAGAATGAAATGTTTTTGTTTACAAGCAGATACACTGTTCTTTCTTTGTATGTTTTGCATGCTCAGATATTCATGTAACAAAATGTATACAAATCCAAACCTAAATAGGGACATAATAGTCTTAAAGTATTATATAAATTTCACTTAAAGAAAACTTATGAGTATACTTGCAGTGTAAGTGTACAAAGTATTTAATTAGTAAACTATCAGCAAATCAAGTTCACTTTTATTATAATTGCAGTACAAACTACAAACATAGAGGTAAATTAGTTGTGTACTCAAAGTTTGCTACTGTTATACTTAAAGTATATTTAAAAGTATATTTTATATACTAGAAAATAGGCCGATTTAGTCCCAAGGAGTATTGAAACAGTACACTTACAAGTATACGACTAGAACTTCTGTAGATGTCTGACAGAAATAAAGTCAAACTGGTTAGTAATAAGTGAAGCTGGTAATACGTGTACTGCCAGTTTCATTTTCAACCAAAATCCAACGTCTAACCGCTATTATTATGTTTGAGATATCAATCACTGGTCGATGACCATAATGTTTGTATAAACTGTAGGTAACAACTGGTAAAATGTACATCTAGGTCATAAAAACCATAATAATACCTACACTTAAATATTTTCTTCTCGGCCATGTCATCAATTGCTCTTGAGCGAAATCTCCTCATCCGTTGTCTGATTGGAATTTTGCAAGGATTTCTGTGTAGTTAAAGTGTGCATAGCATGCATCTATCAACTTTTTTTTTTTTTTTTTTGGTAACTTACCCACATTAAAGTGTTTAAAAAAAAGAATGCATGAAGCTAGATTGAAATGTTTTTGTTTACAAGCAGATACACTGTTCTTTCTTTGTATGTTTTGCATGCTCAGATATTCATGTAACAAAATGTATACAAATCCAAACCTAAATAGGGACATAATAGTCTTAAAGTATTATATAAATTTCACTTAAAGAAAACTTATGAGTATACTTGCAGTGTAAGTGTACAAAGTATTTAATTAGTAAACTATCAGCAAATCAAGTTCACTTTTATTATAATTGCAGTACAAACTACAAACATAGAGGTAAATTAGTTGTGTACTCAAAGTTTGCTACTGTTATACTTAAAGTATATTTAAAAGTATATTTTATATACTAGAAAATAGGCCGATTTAGTCCCAAGGAGTATTGAAACAGTACACTTACAAGTATACGACTAGAACCCTAGAACACTTTGTATACGTGCTACATAAAGTATACTTGAACTTTACTTAAGTAAACTTAATAAAATAAACTTGAAGTATACTACTTTTTGCTAAGGGAAGAGAGGACCGCCTTTCTGGTCAATGCAAGGAAAAATAAGTTTTGTCTGCAAGCTTGGCTGTTAGCAAGCCACTTTTCCTCATTGTTTCAAGCCCTTTTGTCTGGCAGCTTGAGATAATGACTTGCAGATTTTCCATTAAGTAGTTTGTAAATAAAAAGTAGCATTTCCTGTTCCCAAATATGCATGGGGGGGTGCTTCCTTTACGGTATTTATCTGTGCCTGCAAAAATCCAGTCAGGTCCTCTAAATATTTGCAACTATGACTAGCTCTCCTGACAGATTGATTGACCAACAGTTTGGAATTTTAATAAAGATCACATCTGCTGAATTTATTGTATAACAACTTACACACTGCATTTAAAAACTGCATCTATAACTGCATGTTAACACATTTTGTGACACAGTTGATATTAGACTGCAGTTTTTCCCCCTCAAAAAATCTCCAATTACTTATTTTTTCTAAAGGGTTAGGCTTTATGCTGCCTGTGAGTGCGCGTTTAGTTTCGGTTTTGGTTTCACTCGCTCCGTGTCCAATAAAACAATCCACGTAATCCGTTTTCTGATAAAATATCTTCCTTTAATCTTGATTGTCAGTTCAATAAAACAAATAAAATTAAAAAAGCAAAATATGATCTTAAATCTTCAATATCACGGATGCGGTAAAGAAAACTGTGCAACTCCACTGTATTCCAAAGAGCGCACTGTCGCAAAGCTTCACAGTCGTGATTCTTAAAGAGCCAGTAAACAATTTTAACATATTACATATTTTTACAGAATATTTATCCAAATGGTAACATAAATAAAGTAAGATTACAAATGAAGCAAATTCAAACAAAAATATTCAAAAACTGAATCTAATCAAAATAGGCTCTTACATTACCGGCCCCTAATTGTTCTCAAACTCTTTGAAACAATTACTTAAATGTATACAGAAGGAGCCATATTATTTTAATATCCAATGTAAATTCTTAAAGTCCAAAGCAACACAAATTTAGGTTCCTATAGACATATTGCCTTCACTACTCATTCTGCCTCCTGCAACAGGCAAAGTTTTGTTATGGGTCTTTCCAAAATGTTGGTTTTTGTTTTAATGCGGACTTGTCGAACGAGACCCTTCTTGTCAGGAATAGTTTCAATAACTCTTGCTAACATCCAGGAATTTCTAGGGGCGGAGTCATCAACTACCAGAACAATGTCTCCAACAGAGAAGTTTCTTCTTGTGTTATTCCACTTTTGTCTCTGTTGTAGTTGTGGCAAATATTCACGACACCAACGTTTCCAAAACAAATCAGAAACATACTGCACCTGTTTCCATTTGCGTCTAGAATACAGGTTGTCTTTGTCAAACAGTCCTGGAGGCAACGATGGTTTTGTCTTGAGTAACAACAAGTGATTTGGAGTCAAAGCTTCCAGATCGTTTACGTCGCTTGATGTTGCTGTTATTGGACGACTGTTAATTATAGCCTCTGCCTCACAGAAAACAGTTTGAAGGCATTCCTCATCAAGAACTTGTTCTCTGAGTGTAGCATTAAGGATTTTTCTTATTGAGCGTATCAATCTCTCCCATGCCCCGCCATGGTGAGACCCAGTGGGAGGATTGAAAACCCACTTAATTCCTTGCTGGCTGAGATGGTCCTGAATCTTTTCGTTGTTCCATTTTTCAATGGATTGTCTTAATTCACGCTCGGCAGCTACAAAATTGGTCCCATTGTCTGACCTGATAACTTTCACTTGTCCTCTTCTGGCTACAAATCGACGTATAGCATTTATACAGGAATCAGTATCCAATGAAGAAGCCACTTCGATATGCACTGCACGAATTGCTAAGCAAGTGAAGATAACACCATATTTCTTGACAATGCTTCTTCCACGTTTAACCATGAATGGTCCAAAGTAATCTACACCTACTCTTGTAAAAGGTGGATCATCTGGTAACACCCTGTCTGATGGTAAGTCTGCCATTATTTGCTTTCCTGTTGAGGAATGTAAACGACGACAAATAACACATTGTGCGAGAATTTTTCTGATTGCAGATTTGGCACCTGGTATCCAGTATTTCTGTTGCAGTGCAGAAGTCATGTGATTTCTGCCACTGTGTCCTGTTTTCTCATGAATATTCTGGAGGATTAAGTTGGTGACATGAAGATCCTTTGGAATAATCATAGGACGCTTGCTTTCTTCCGGCATAGCAGCATTGCTAAGTCTTCCACCAACGCGTAAAACTTCACTGTGCAACTGGGGGTTTAACCTGTAAATCGAACTGTTTCTCTTTATGGCTTGCCCACGTTGCAGAGCTGATATCTCCTCAGCAAACTTCTCTCTTTGACAGTACTTCACTATTTCAAGCTCAGCCTCCTCCAAATCATCAACTGAGATGTTACTTCCTTTCCATTTAGCTTTGATGTCTTCCATCCTTTTGTTCACTATCTGCTTGCCGTTACTTGAATTGACTAGAGTCTCTGCAGCAGTAAGTGTCTTTCTCTTTTGTACAAGATCCAACAGCATGGTCTTAAATTTTAGAATCCATGCTACAATGCGCCGAAGCTTTATCCAAGAGGAGAAATGATCCATCAGTTGTCTAACAGAACTGTTATTATGTTGGGTCTGTACTGAATTGACCAACACAGACTTCTTGATCTCTGGATCATCTGCAGATATTATAATTTCTTCCATGCTCTTTGGCCACTCATCTGTGGATTGGTAAAGAAATTTTGGACCTGAGATCCATTTTTCATTTTGCATGAAAGTGTTGACCTTTTGCCCTCTCGAGGCACAATCTGCTGGATTTGAGCCAGTTACAACATGGTTCCACTGTTCGATCTTTGAGGCCTTCAGAATTGTTGTGACTCTGTTCGCCACAAATGTTCTGAATCTTGTGCTTTCATTTCTGAGATATTTAAGTACAGCTGTGCTGTCCGTCCAGAAGACTGAAGGTTTAAGTTTCAGCTGTAACTCTCCTTTTAACATCAGATCCATTTTTGTGGCAACTGTCGCAGCTGTCAGTTCCATTCGTGGAATTGTAGGCCTTTTTAAAGGGGCAACTCTGGACTTCCCCATCATCAGTGCACAGTGCACCTGGTCCTGTTGATTACGTAGAAGAAGATAGCTTGCTGTACCATACGCATCTTCACTCGCATCTGCGAAGTGATGGAGCTGTGCCACAACAGTTTCTCCGAAATCTGCTGGTTTAATGCATCTGCTCACCTTGAACTCTTCAAGCTGATGAAGTCCACTGAGACAGTCTGTCCACCTTTGTTTTGCTTGCTCTGGAAGATCATCATCCCATCCTATTTTCAGTCTGCATAACTCCTGCAGGATCATCTTTGCTGGTAACACTACAGGTGCAAGAAACCCCAATGGGTCATAGACAGAGCTGACGATTGAGAGCAGTCCTCGTCGAGTGAATGGACGATCTTTAATGACTATTTTGAATTGAAATGTGTCTGACTCGACATTCCAGTGGATGCCCAATGCTCTTTCCATTGGCAGTGTTTCCTGATCAAGATCCAAGTTTTTCACTCCATCAGCCCATTCATTCTTAGGGATAGCTGCCAGCACAGCACGACTGTTGCTTGTCCACTTGACCAGGCGAAAACCTCCTTTGGAACATATTGCTCGCAGACCATGATATAACTCTATGGCTTGTGTCTCAGTGGCTGTGGACTTTAAACAGTCATCTACATAAAAATTTCGAAGAACAGCATCAGCAACATCAGGTTTGAACAGTGTGCCGTGATCTTCAGCACACCTCCTCAAAGCAAAGCTGGCGCAGCTGGGCGAAGAAGTAGCGCCAAATAAGTGGACAACCATTTTATGTTCCACCAAGTCTCCATTATAATCTCCGTGAGGCCACCACAGGAACCTAAGAAGATTTGAATCCTCTTCATGCACGCGAACCTGGTGGAACATAGCTTCCACATCTGCCATAAAGGCGATCCTTTCTTGTCTGAATCTTGTAATGACACCAACAAGATTACTTGTGAGGTTGGGACCTTGTAAAAGTTGTTGGTTCAACGATATCCCTTGATACGATGCCTCACAGTCAAAAACAACCCTCAGTTTGTGCTTGACGGGATGGTACACCCCATGGTGAGGTATGTACCATATTTTGCCATCGGTTTTCTTGTGGTTGTCTTTTGTGAACTCAACAGCATAATCATTTTTGATGAGACTGTTCATGAAAGATGTATACTCTGTGTGGAAATCAGGATTTCTGATGAATTTTCTTTTCAAATTCAGAGCCCGTTGTTCAGCCACCACACGATTATTTGGCATCTGAATAGCCTTGTTCTTCAAAGGCAGGCACAAGCTGTAATGACCATCTACAAGCTTAGCTGACTCAGACATCATTTTCATAAATTGGAGGTCTTCCTTGGACATTTCCACTTGATCATCCTTTTCTGCTTCAGGGAAATCCTGCTTGAATTGCTGTTGCCACAAGTCTTCTAATCTGGCTACTGATATGCGATTCACCGATACTGGAGCACACCTTCCTTTTCTTGTGACATCATTACTATTCCTGAGAGGCCCATTGACTGTCCAGCCCAACTTGGTTCTAACAGCAAAAGGTCCATTGTCTTTACTACTAATAACTTGCCAAGGCTCCATGACTTCAGGCACATTAGCTCCTATTAGTAGTCCAATTTTTGCTTCAATACTAGGGAGACAAACCTCTTTAAGATACGGCCATCTCTCCAAATCCTTTTGCTGTGGAATGTTACTCTTGTGAACTGGAATTGTTTTCTGTGTGAAGACGTCTGGAAGTGGAACAAACTCGTCACCATCTAGACTACTAATCTCCAACCCAGACACTATGTGAGTTTTGACTTGTTTTTCATCTCCCATGGTTTTTAGAAGTATATCAGTCTTTCTTCCATTCACTTTCAGCTCAGACATCAACGCTTCTGTACAAAAAGTATCTGAACTTCCTGGGTCGAGAAAGGCATACGTTTTGACCAGTTGTGTACCTTTAGTAGTCTTAACTTGTACAGGAACAATTGACAAAGTACATTCAGTCTCACAGGTATCTTCGTCTCCACTTGCGTCCTTTTTTGCACAGACTAGTGCACTAGTAACAGACTGTCTTTCACAGCTATCCATTTTGTCTTCCTGAAGACAAGCAGTTTCCTTCGACTTCATATGCAGTATGGTTGGATGTGGCAAAGAACATTCACTGCAGCTCATTCTATCTTTGCATTGTTTGCTCATGTGACCATGCTTTAAACAGCCAAAACACAATCCTTTGGTTCGCAAAAAGTCAATTTTCTCTTGATGTGTCTTGCTTCTCAATCTTTTACAGGATTCCAGATTGTGTTGCAGTACTTTACAAAAAAGACATGGTTTCTTCTGGTTGCTGGCATGTTTATTTTGCGATCTTTGAACTGCAAGTGTGTCATCATCTTCAACCTTTTTGTCAACTGGTACAGCACTAGTCGTGAAGACCCTTTTTGTCACAGCCTTTTTATAAGCGCTTGCTTCTGCTTGTGACTTAGCATGTCCTTTAGCTGCTGAACTATCTTTTATGTCTCCAAACACTGGATGGAGAGAAATCCTTGCCTGCTTATTAATGAAATCAACTAAATCTTTGAACTTCACTCTAGCATTTCGCTTCTCTTGAATATCACATGCCACCGATCGCCATTTTTCTCTTAATTTGAATGGAAGTTTCACCACGATGGCTCTTAGATTTGCTGCATTATCCATCTCTTCCATGTAACTTATATCTGACATTGCATTGCAGCATCCTGACAGAAACAATGAAAAGGAGTGAAGTGCTTCTCCATCTTCAGGTTTGATGGAAGGCCAGTGTAGAGCTTTGCTCATGTATGCGTCTGCAATCTGATACTCATTTCCAAAATGCTCTCTCAGAAGCTGCTTTGCCTTAAGATAGCCTTCTGCTGGATTCATATGTAGACAGCTACGAACCAGTTCCTTAGGCTTTCCAGTCGTGTACTGTTCCATGAAGTACAAACGGTCTTTATCATTATCGGTACGTTCTTCAACGCCATGTTCGAAGGCCCGAATGAACAGCTTATAATCGAGAGGATCTCCTTTGAAAATAGGTATGTCAATTGAAGGAAGCATGGACATTTTTTGATGCTTCACTAAGCACTCAGTGATGCTGGCTTGTCGCTCCATAGCATTACATAATGTACCAACTACGTTTCCCTCTCTACCTGTAGAAGGCTCATTTGGGATGGAGTTATTAGTTGACTGTGGCCTAAGAGGTTGAAAAACATTATCAAGCAGACTTTCCTGTTTCAGTACATCTTCACGAGGTGTTATGCTACCTGTTTCCAGATCCATTCCCTTGTGACTTACTGCTGAAGACCGACAACTTTCATACTGCTTAATAACTTTAATCTTAGCATCTGACACTGCAAGGGCAACTTCTAGCTCAAATTCTTCCCTTTTTGCTTTTAGTTCAGCCTCTTGTCTTTCAATAGCTTGTTTCTTCTTCAATGCAGCATGTTTAACAAGCAGTGCAGCTCTTTCTGCTTCAGCAGATATTCGTGCAGAAGAAGTTGTAGAAGCTGTAGATCTGCCATCTACTGACCCATGTTTCTTATGTTTCTTACTGGAAGTCACTGACACAGAGGAAATGCTATCATCAGGATTCACTTCTAGATCACACTGTATTGCTTGCTCAGCATTTTCTGCAACCTGTTTCATCCACCTGTTGACTGCATTAATAAATCTTTCACATGAGCTGACTCTTGGTTCAAACCATGTATGCTGGTCCTTTGCATAATCTTCATCAGACATGTACTCCTCAACAGCATGATTCAGCTGACAGAAGTCTTTATACAAATGTTTGTACTCAGTTTCCAGTTTAGTTCGAACAATGTCAATATGTGCAGAATCATCCATAAGTTGTTCAATTTCCTTAGATTTACTTGTGAGCTGAGCAAGTTTAGCTTTCCTTGACTGCAAAAGCCTTTGCAATCTTTCTTCCTTTGCTTTCTCCGTCATTTTTATTGGCCTTTTAGCACTAGTGCAATCCTCATTAATCTTCGTATTTTCATCCATTCTTAGTTTAAAGCATCAAAACGAATGATTAATTGCCCTTATATCATTTGCTGAACTGTGCAGTATCACGTTTAAAGTTTTTTTTTTTTTTTTTTTTTTACCTCAGAAATCTTCTCCACAGAAACTGCGCCATTAGATTGCGGGTAGATAAGGCCGCGCTTCCGAGGTAATCCTATAACGTCCTTTTCCAACGAAACTCCACATAACATGTACTGCAAGATCCACTGTTCCGAAAAACATCCACATATCTTCGTGTCAAACACGTCCTTATCCTTCAGGAGTTAGTTTTCTTTACTAATGTGAGTGCGCGTTTAGTTTCGGTTTTGGTTTCACTCGCTCCGTGTCCAATAAAACAATCCACGTAATCCGTTTTCTGATAAAATATCTTCCTTTAATCTTGATTGTCAGTTCAATAAAACAAATAAAATTAAAAAAGCAAAATATGATCTTAAATCTTCAATATCACGGATGCGGTAAAGAAAACTGTGCAACTCCACTGTATTCCAAAGAGCGCACTGTCGCAAAGCTTCACAGTCGTGATTCTTAAAGAGCCAGTAAACAATTTTAACATATTACATATTTTTACAGAATATTTATCCAAATGGTAACATAAATAAAGTAAGATTACAAATGAAGCAAATTCAAACAAAAATATTCAAAAACTGAATCTAATCAAAATAGGCTCTTACACTGCCTTTTAATTATTTCCTAGCCCACTATTGTGTTGTTCTGAAAAAAGGCCAACGCATTCAGATCAGTTCTCTGTTAAATGTTATGGAGGCAAGATTCAAGTAAGTTCTAGACTTTCAAAAACCCATAGAGATCCATTTACCTGCTCTGGTCGAAGTCCCAGTGGCACCCAAGCATATTCTTTCAAGGCGCAGCCAGAGTCGTCATCTGAGGTGGAGCTCTGCTGAAAGCTGAACGTAAGCTTGTTGACCTTCGGTTCCATGTCCAGCTGCCTAATGGTGCCGTGGAGACCAACAGAATTCTCAAGGTTCATCAAAAAGGACTCCTAAAGATGGAACACTGCGTCATGGATCACGAAACCACATGATAAAACATCTTATAAGAAACATTGAACAGAAACACAAAGGGAACAAAGCAGTATCCCAAAACATTTAATGGCCTTTACAGTGACTTCCAGTCTGGGGTAGAGGCCTGCTAAATAGATTCTGCTCATAAAATGATGGCAGTTTTATTGTAACTGCAATTGTTCTCTTCATACTTCAACCATCCTAACTTCATTATGGTCAATTTAATTTAATGGATTTTCATGACTCATCATCACCATCACAGCTTTCTGTTATTTTCTATTTCCTTCTACTGGGACTCTCTTCTTTTTACGTTGAGCACTAATGCATGCCATCTATGATTTTTCCCCAATAACATACGCCGCGTTTCCACCACAGGAATTTTACACAGGAACTAGGGACTTTGGCCTGGTACTTTGTGTGTTTCCACCGCAGGAACCAGGAACTAAAAGTTGCAGGTAAAAAAAAAAAAAATGCCCCTCAGAAAGTCCCTACTGGCGAGGTAGTACTTTTTCAAAGTTCCAGGGCCCGTATTCATAAAGATTCTAAGAATTATCTCAGAAAACTCTTAATTTAGCTTAAAAACTTTTATGTAGGAGTCTTAGCTTAAGAGCGATTCTGGACTGATCTGAGAGCAACTCTGAGTAAGGAAAAGACATAAACTTTCATCTTAGTGAGGAGGCGGGGTTGACCCCGTTGCTATGTATGACACAATCTTTTGAAGACTGTGATTGGTTGGTTGTACAAGAAGGAAAAAAAGAGTGATTTTAAGTATAGGGTGTATTCTAATTCTCACTTTGAATTTACATGCGTAATTTTTCCTATTTGACCCGTTCTCTTTCTCTCTCTCTCTCTCTCTCACACACATTATATGTGTGTATCTAAATCCTTTTTATATTTACCATGCTTTTAATTTCCCATAAGGTATTTGATTGGCTTAGAATGATAAAATTTTTTCCACTCTTTCCAATTACAGTGATTGATGTCCTATTTAAATGGTGGTTTGAATGTTGGTTTTAATGTATCAAACATGAAATCAAAACCAAGAAGGGCGAGAAAGCCAAACTGGACAGAGGAACAGTGTTTACTGTTAGCCCAGTTAGTGGATGAACACAAGGCCATTCTTAAAGGAAAATTCGGGTCGGGTGTCACAGTAAGGGACAAGAAGCAGACATGGGAGCGTATAGCACAAACTATTAACGGTTCATTCCCCCTGCTTGTGCGCACCTATCAGCCTGCTATATTCATAAATGCAGTTTTTTGAGCCTGCAAGGTGGGAATGTCCAGTGGAAACTAAATGAACCGGAGGCTGCTTTTATTGTCGTGGGTGATTTTAATCACTGCAAATTAAAAACAGTACTCCCCAAATTTCACCAGCATGTTTCCTGCCACACCAGAGGAGACAAAACTTTGGATCATGTTTATACAAACATTAATGGAGCTTACATCGCGAGCCCCCTCCCCCACCTCGGACAGTCTGATCACCTTTCTTTGTTTCTCACCCCTAAGTATTCACCCCTCATCAACCGTGTGAAGCCATCAGTGAGGACCATCAAAGTGTGGCCAACTGGAGCTGACTCTTTACTTCAAGACAGGTTTCAACACACTGACTGGAGTATGTTTGCTTCACAGGCTGCCTGTGGCTCTCACACGGACATTGACATCTACACCTCCTCTGTACTGGATCACATCAACTCCACCATTGACAGTGTAACAACAGAAAAACAGATAACAACATACCCTAATCAGAAGCCATGGATGAACAAGGAGGTGCGACTTCTGCTGAAAGCCCGCAACACCGCTTTCAGGTCAGACGACGCTCAGGCCTACAGTAAATCCAGGGCTAACCTGAAAAGGGGCATCAAAAAGGCGAAGTACTGCTACAAGTTGAAGGTAGAGGAACACTTTTCCAACTCTGACCCCCGACGCATGTGGCAGGGCATCCAGATTATCAGTGACTACAAGTCAAGCAACTCCACACCAACAGTCACGGACGTCTCCTTCCTTAACGAGCTAAATGAATTTTATGCTCGCTTCAACAGCGACAGCAAGGAGACGGCCACCAAAATCTCAGCCTCTTCAGACCACCAACCTCTCAAACTCACCTCCACAGATGTCCACACTGCACTGAGCCGGATCAACGCACGCAAGGCTGCTGGCCCGGATGGCATTCCTGGACGTGTGCTTAGGGAATGTGCAGAGCAGCTTGCAGGGGTCTTCACAGACATTTTCAACATGTCCCTCATCCAAGCAACTGTGCCTACATGTTTTAAGTCCACATCCATTGTGCCAGTACCAAAACACTCCTCCCCAACGTGCCTCAATGACTATCGCCCCGTAGCACTCACACCCATCATTATGAAGTGCTTCGAGCGACTGGTCCTAGCACACCTCAAAGACTGCCTCCCACCCACACTGGACCCACACCAATTTGCCTACCGCAGAAATAGGAGCACAGAGGATGCAGTATGCACAGTGCTGCACTCTGCACTCACACACCTGGACCATAACAACACGTATGTTAGGATGTTGTTTGTTGACTTCAGTTCAGCATTTAACACCGTCATTCCCTCCAAGCTGACCACAAAAACTTGGAGACCTGGACATTAACAGCTCCCTCTGCAACTGGATTATGGACTTTCTGACCAACAGGCCTCAGCATGTTCGGTCAGGCCACAACCACTCCACCACCATCACACTTAACACTGGCGTACCACAGGGCTGTGTGCTGAGCCCATTCCTCTACTCCCTTTACACCCACGACTGCAAGCCTGTACATGGATCCAACTCCATCATTAACTTTGCAGATGACACCACGGTGATTGGCCTCATCAGTGACAATGATGAGACTGCCTACAGGGAAGAGATACAGCACCTGGCCACATGGTGCGCTGACAATAACCTGCTCCTTAACACCAATAAGACCAAGGAGCTCATTGTGGACTTCAGGAAGAAGAAAGGAAGCACGCATGACCCCATCCACATTAACGGGATGGTTGTTGAACGTGTCTCCAGCTTCAAGTTCCTGGGAACCACCATCTCGGAGGACCTGTCCTGGACTACAAACACCTCCAGCCTCGTCAAAAAGGCTCACCAGCGCCTTTTCTTCCTCAGGACACTGAAGAAGAACCAGTTGTCTTCAACCATCCTGGTGAACTTTTACCGGTGTGCGATCGAGAGCATCCTGACCAGTTGCATCACAGTCTGGTATGGGAACTGCTCAGTGGCTGACCGCAAGGCACTGCAGAGAGTGTTGAAAACTGCCCAGCGCATCACAGGGACACCACTTCCTGCTCTTGAGGACATCCAGAGGAAACGCTGTCTACGTCGAGCTCGCAGCATTCTCAAGGACTCCTCTCACCCTGACCACGAACTGTTTAACCTCCTCCCCTCCGGAAGGCCTTTCAGGAGCCTCCGGACAAGGACCACAAGATTCAGGAACAGCTTTTTCCCTAAAGCTGTCTCCTTGCTGAACTCTGCCCTCTGACACCCCTCAACACCCCCCACACCACACATAGACTCCTCCCCCTCTTCAACACTCTGATTTATTTACTCACAACAAGCAAAAAGTAACTTGTTATTACTTGCACTACTGCCTGTTCATCCAGGAACAATGTATAATCCATTTGCACATTGAAATATTTTTTTCTATGCACTTTACTGTCCATTGCAATACTGTAAATTATGTTCATAGTTCTGTCTATAGTGTACATACACTTTTACATAGCCCATCTGTATAGTATGTTCATAGTACACCTATCTGTATATCGTGCTTATAGTATTTAATATCTGTAAATTATGTCCATAATACTTACCTGTATAGTTATTGTACATATTATAGACCTTTATTCTGTACTTACTGCTTATTGCACTTCAGGTTAGATGCTAACTGCATTTCGTTGCCTTGTACCTACATGTGCAGTGACAATAAAGTTGAATCTAATCTAATCTAATCTAAACTGCGACACAATAAGATGTTCTGAAAGTGCTGTAATTGTTTTTGTGATCACTCTGCTTACAGAAGGTTGTGACAGACCCAGATCATCACTATTGCATTGTTGCATTTTCCCATTTGCCAAATATTGTAATATAGTGATTACTTTAATTTATATATTAAATAATAAATTATTATATAATCTATACCGTCTTATTAACTCACTGTCATCCATTGTCTGCAACACATTTCTTCTGCCTCTTCATCTTTCTGCCATTTTCTCCTCCGCTAAAGAAACTCTTAAGCCTCTTAAAAGTCCTCGTCTGTGCTCCTGACAAGTTTGACCTTAAGACCTCTTTTAAGGGTTAAGATGCTTTCTGAATTACTTTTTTCTTTATTAGGATTTTTTTATTATTTTAAGAGTAAACTCCCACATTTCTAAGAATTTTCTAGGAACTTTGTCACTAGGAGCCCAAAAGACAATTTATCATCCAACCAAATACCTAGGTATTTGTAGGAGGTCACTCTCTCTATTGGAGTACCACTTTGTGTTAAAATAGTGAAATCGATAAGAGAATGTGAACGTGTAAAAACCATTAATTTTGTCTTTTTAGCATTTAATACCAACTTTAATCCTACCAGAGATTTTTGTACCTGACTAAAGGCAGACTGTAAATTATGAATTGCTTCCTTCAATGACATAGCAGAGGTGTACAAAATAGTATCATCTGCATACAGATGAGCCTTAGCTTGGTTCAAATTCAAACCTAAGTTATTTATATAAATGGAAAATAAAATAGGGCCCAAAACTGATCCTTGAGGGACACCCAATCTTACTTCTAGCAGGGATGAAGTACAATTATCTACTGCCACACACTGAGTTCTACCACTCAAGTAATTAGAAAACCAATTTAGCACATTGCTACTAAACCCTATGTTTTGCAATCTTTGCAGAAGAAGATGATGGTCAACAGTGTCGAATGCTTTAGATAAATCAATAAATAAAGCAGCACAAGACTTTTTGTCATCTAAAGCATTAACAATATCATTCATAACAGAGGTTACAGCCGTGATTGTACTGTGTCCTTGTCGGAAACCAGACTGAGTGTGACTTAAAATACAGTTGTCAGCTAAAAAATGTTTTAGTTGCTCATTTATTAGAGACTCAAACAATTTAGCCAAGACAGATAGTCTGGAGATTGGTCGATAATTGTCTAAGGCTGACGGGTCTCCACTTTTTAATAATGGGAGGACAAATGCAGATTTCCATGACTTGGGGATAGAACCACTGTATAGACTAAGATTAAAAATGGAGGAAATAGGATCAGCAATCAAGTTTGCAGCAATTTTGAGGAAATATGGCTCAATCTGATCCGGGCCAGCAGACTTTTTACAGTCCAAGCCTAACAGTGCCTCTCGTACTTCAAAGACAGATATAGGAGTAAAGTTAAAATTATTTACACTTACACTAGACGAGTCTGTGATAGAGGTTACACTATCTGCGAAGTTGGCTTGAAGTGTCAACTGAGTAACCATTCCTGCATTAATAAAATGCTTGTTAAAAGTGTCTACTATATTTTGTTTACCCCTTACTTCACCATGGCTTGCTATTATAACTTCAGGGATAGTGGGGGGTGGCACGTCACCTGAAGAAGATCTAATTGCTTTCCAAAATTTTTTGGGGTCATTAAGGTTTTCATTTATTAAATTCAGATAATATTCACTTTTTGTACTTTTTATTAGTCTTGTGCATTTATTTCTTAATACCCTATAATTTAACCAACATTTATCATTATTATTTCTTTTTGCTTTGATCCATGCTTCATTACGTTCTCTAATAGCTGTTGCAATAGAGTCATTAAACCAAGGATTATCTCTGCCCCTCACTCTATATCTTCTAATAGGGGCATGTTTGTCAACTATGGCTAAAAAGGTCTTTTTAAAATAATTCCAGGCCAGCTCAACATCATCCATATCACAAACTAAGTTTAAATCACTCTGATAGATTTCATGAAGGAAAGCTTGTTCATTAAAACATTTGTAATTTCGTTTAAAAATAAACCTTGGCTTGGTTTTAGTCAATTTGCAATTTCTAACACAGACAACCATACAATGATCACTGACATCATTACAAAAAACTCCAGTAGACGAGTACTTATGTGGAGCATTAGTCAGAATGACGTCGATTAATGTAGATTTGTCCATTCGTTTTGGATGTAAGCGTGTAGGTGACTGTACTAATTGCGTCAAATGTAACGCATCACATATGTCTCTTAACGGTGATGAAGTCGATAGCCAGTCCCAGTTCAGGTCTCCTAGGACAATATACTCATTAGGCAGTTTATGCAAAAAGTCAGACAGCAGGGCAGTTGCTCCAGCTGCAGCCGAAGGTGGGCGGTAGCATCCTACCACAGTCAGAGAAGCGCCATTGGGGAGATTTAATTTGATGGCACATAGTTCGAAGAATTTTGGCTTTGTTATTGATTCAATGGAACAACATTCCAACGACGCCTTAGCATATATGGCTACTCCCCCTCCTTTACCCACACGATCCGTCCTAAAGAGATTATACCCTTCGATATGAATCATATTGCTTGTAATTGATGGTTTGAGCCACGTCTCTGACAAGACGATTATATCACTTTCTGTCAATTTAGCCCACAGACGAATAGCATCGATTTTATTAAACAAACTGCGCACATTAACATGAATAAAACGCAAGCCACTGCTATCTTTCAAATCATTAGGGCTCAAAAGGTCAGTCATTTCTGGTCCTGGGTTGGGATGGATGTTACCTGATAGGAACAGGAGTAAAATAATCCAAAAACCTGCTGATCTTGTCGGGCGTGCATTGCTGATTCCATGATCACGCTTGCAGGAGATGGACTGGAACTGCCGTATTTCTGTCCAACTGAGAAGTTCGTACTTATGCAAGGTCTTAGTAGAAAAGTCATAAAAGTCCATTGAAGCCATGTGGATTGATGTAAAGCCACCGGTATCAGAAAACAGCATAGTTGCAGAATTTGGGAGAATAATCCGGGAAGATGCAAATGATCCAGATCCGGGAGCATCCACAGTCGGTGCGCTCAGCACATAAGCGAGCAGCAGGTAAATCGATAGCCTCATATTATCAATGCAGCCAGACCAGCTCGTTTTGTTGTTATCGGGTTATGTTATTATTTACTGTTTACCAAGTTGTTAGCACAGATCTGAGACCCAAAAAAAAAAAAAAAAAAAAATTATTCCGAATCAGGTAACCCGTTAAGTTTATAAAACAAATACAGACACAGACACTAAGCTAACACAAGTAGTAACTGGACCAAGATCCCAACTAAACCAAACACTTTCCACCACAATGGTGACTTCAAATGAATCAAGTATCAACATTTAAACCTCTGTTAATTCTCAATAAGATCTTCTCTAGATGTCTGACAGAAATAAAGTCACAAAACCTTGTAAGGAGGATCTGTGAATGTCTATATCGGACGTACAGAAGACATAAAAAACATAAAAAAAGAGACGTCATAAAAACATTCTGTCTCCTGAGTGGACACCTTTTCAACAAAGACAAAAGACATAAAAAGATGTCCACTGGATGTAACTTTGCCCAGTGAATTAGGTTGATGTTAAAATACGCAATATAGTAATTTTTACATAATAGTTCCTTTAAAAACAAACAAAAATGTTAAATACATGTGACTTCATGCCACAAGACTGCTAACGTATTAAGGTATAATTAACACTGGATTTATTTAACATGCATTATGTACCATGTGTTGAGTTCAGTGTAAAATGCATTGAGTAAAGAATTTAACAGACAAGACTTGGTATGTGTTTGTGCTTTGGACACAAACGTTCAATAATAAAAAAAGTTATTTGACCCGTGGTATGGTCTTTTATATATTAAGACGGCTTGAATAATATAAAGTTGTGGCCTAGTGGTTAGAGAGTTTGACTCCTAACTCTAGGGTTGTCGGTTCTAAACTCGGGCCGGCAATAACACGACTGAGGTGCACTTGAGCAAGGCACTGAACCCCTGGGTGCTGCAGTGTAAATGATGGTGTGTGTGCATGATGGGTGAAATGTAGAGCATGAATTCTGAGTATAAGTCTCCATACTTGGCTGAATGTCATGACACTTTTTTCACTTTAAAATTGTGTATGCATATAGATAACAGGCCTTGTGTTCAGTAAACAAAATATATTTTGTTCTGATATTTTTAAGGTTAACATGCCTATTTATGTTGTGACAACTTATTATTATTATTATTTTAAGTTGGGTGGACTTTAGTCCCGTTTGTTAAGTTTACTCAAAAAAGCGCTTGTGATAAGTTGCCTTATTTTTTTAAGTTGATGCAACTTTTTTTTTTTTTACAGTGTATATATTATTATATTATAACTTTTTTTTTTTACTGCAAATATCCGTAAAAAGCTATGGAAAGTTGCATTTTTTACATAAAATTACTGTATAATTGACAAATATATTTGTTTTTTTCTACCATGATTTTGGTAAAAAAAAAATAATAATAAGTTGTCTACTGTAAAATTTAGGGTTACAAAACCAGTATATCGTATTGTCTTTTACAGATTCCAAATTTTTTTCACTGTATTTTCCTGGCAACCACAGCTGCCGGTATTTTACCATAAATTTGAAAGTTTTTTTTACAGTGTAGTTTCTCATGTAGAACAATTTAGACTGGACTGTGAAGATAAATCCAAATATGTGCATCAACACTGAAAAAGTGAATCTCACCAAAAAAGTGCCAAGAAATTTCAGATCAAATTTCACAACAATTAGAATCACTGGACCTTTTTATATTTGGCAGGTACTAAAAATTAGGAAGAAGGAAATTGTGCTTCCTTTTCATAAAACTAGTGCCTCAATGTGGAAAAAAATGTTAAAGGGGTGGAATATGGGGCAGTCGCTTGCTTGCAAAGAAAATGCACACTCAAAATAGTTAATCTTCCATGTTATGACTGTTCAAACAGGTCAGAAGTAAAAAGAGTAATGCATCACCAAAATCCCTCAAAACTTATTCACCATTATAAATTTTACTAAAGTTTCAAAAAAACACCATACTCAAGTTATCAGAAGGCTCAACTATAAATTCATGCTGGATAAGTGTATTGCACTGCAGGTAAATTTATGTTTTATCTGTGCCAATTGACATTTGAGATTTTGTAGCAAATGCAATAGTACCAGACCCCCGCAAGATGAGGGAACAACTAAAACTACCCAACGTGGTTTTCTATTCAGACCTAAAATTCTCTTCAGTTAGATTCTGTGAAAATCACACAGACACCCTGACAAAAACACTAGAAAGGTTACCCAAAAGGTTTGAAGACGTTAGCTGTGTCCCAAAATTGAGTGTACGCACTTCGAAGGCCACGGACTTCAAAGACCGGTCTCCGAAGTGCACGAAGGGTCCTCCGAAGTGCGTGGATGCTCCGCCTTCGCAGAATTTCCTAATTCCTCCACCTGGTGTTTCCGATTAGCGCTCTGTCGCATAGCAACGGTGCGAGCGGAGCACTGATGAGAGGACAATCCTGCCATGAGAGGTGGAGCCAGAGCGGTTTTTGTTTTTATGTTTTACTTCAAAGTGGAGAAGCCTCCGGCATAACCAAGACCGAGGCCAAGTTGCACTGGTTTGCTGCGTCAGTAGTTAATATACTGCACTACCTATCATGATGATTTATGACTTTGACCTTTGACCTTTTGACAGGTTGAACTTCCGGTAACCTTATGATGGATGGGCGGAACTTTCCGACTTCAAGGGTTAACCTATGACCTTTGCAAGCATCGATCATGTGCTTTTGACAGAAAGTTTTACCCTATTGACCTAATTAGTTTTAAATCATGGTTTTGACGGCTAGTTTAAACGTAAGATGAAAGACTCCTCACGCATCGATCATGTGGTTTTGACAGAAAGTTTTACCCTATTGACCTGTTAGTTTTAAATTATAAAGGTATATGAAAGACTCCTCAAGCATCGATCATGTGGTTGTGACAGAAAGTTTTACCCTATTGACCGTTAGTTTGTTTGAAGTGTGTGCCGGTTGTTTGAACTCTGCGTCAGTTAGCTTGTTTGAAGTTTATCACAGTTATACGGTTATGTGTGTGGTTATAAGGCTTCTCCCCCTCCCATTACATTTATGAGCGGTGTATAAATGGGGTCGGTGTGTTCTACACGCATCACCGGAAAGGGAAACATGAGCTACATGAGCATGGATGGTTTATCCTCCCCTCAATCGGCAGATTTGGGACTGAGCAACAGGATGTTGAATAGCCTGACTATGGCGCCGAGAAAACCTTTCGGACACATCCGTTTGACAAGTTTTCTCCATGAAATTTCAGAATGGACTAAAGGTGAATTTATGATGCGTAGTAACCGCGTATTCGGATACAAATTTCACAAACCAACTCGAGTCGTTACGCTCTACACCACCGACGGCCTCGGTGAGTTTCAGGCTGGGGAAGACGAGTGTCTGGTATTTCCTGAAAAAGACTGGTCTCTATTTTACAAACGTGTCTGGAATGATCTGAATGACGGCGGCGAGGAGCCTTTGTACGTGGCGGAGTGGGACGGGACGACCCCGAATGTCCGGTACCGTGTGGTGGGTGACCATACTCAAAAGAGACCGAATGATTCTGTTTACATATTCTGCTGTAAAGACAAGACAAAGCTCAACAACACACGGTTTGGACGCATCCTGCCTAACGAGCATCACGATCTGTATGAAATGCAGTTTTTGTTCAAGTGGTGCGATCTGGATCTACTGAATAGGCTTTTTTCAACCATCAACAAAATGTTCAAATGGTGTGACATGCATGACGGATACAACAAAATTAAAGTGCAACTGTTCCACCCCGAGAGATGTGCTCGGAGCAGCACATACTCTCTGCCGTCCCCGCCCATTCACTACAACCATTCTAAAGCTCCACGCTCGGACCTCGTCAAGCGCCGTGTATAAATCAAGGCTGAAGCGCTCCAACGCCCCCCACCCCCACCCCCCCGCTCCCTCCCCTTTTTTCCACAGCGATCATAAAATACCGCGACTCGACCCTCCCGAGCATCATTTATAAACCATGGCCGAAGACCACGTATGCAGCTGCGGTATCTCTTTCGACAGCATTCTCGACCCTTCCGACGACGCAACCCTACATACTCCGGCTGACGCCGGCGGTCCATCGGGCCTCCACAACGACTGGGTCTCGGCTAAAACGGTCAGACGGCGCATAGAGTTAGAATCGTGCCTTGAAAATGATTGGGCTCCCAACAACATCGTCACCGCTGAAGCCTCGGACCTCCAAAACTACTTCGGACCATCTATCAAACGTAGCTTAGACTCAGATCTGATGATCGGGACCCCCAGCCCCCAAAGAGGGGACAAAAGTTTAGGGGTCCAATCGCAAGACTCCTCTACATTCGACCGAACCCTTCCTCATTCTAATCCTGACTTCGACGTCGTAGACGGATGTTTCACCGATGTCGGATTCAAAATCGTGAAAGCCGCGACCGTGGTTTTACTGCAACATCTCATCAACGATAAGCAGAAGGACGAGTGCGAGGGTTGCGCGATTGACCATCCTAGTCAGCTGCAACATTCCTGTCTGTTTGACCCTCCCAACTACTACTTTGACACACACTTTGACGAACTTTCGGGCAAGCTGTTTAAACCCTCTTTTCATTCCATCATCACTACCCTCCTGGAGCGGTGCGGATTAAAATCTCAACCCCATCGTATTCAAGGAACAGTCGGGACTATTCTGCGCGAATTAAAAGACGAACCATTCATCGTCTCCAAGGTGGAAGAAATCAGGGCGAGACTTCTGGACAAACCCTGCAAGGAAATAGTCGGCGACGTTGTTGATCTCTGGGAAAATCTCCCAAACGCGAATGGCCAGTGACCAAACCGCCTCCAACATGGGTGCAGCCTGTAGCCTAAAGTACTGTATGGAATTATTGTTTAAAGACCATTACAGAGAGCAGATGACGAATCTCGTGAGCAAGATTATTATGGACGCATCCCACCCCGATACTCCGTGTCACGATACCGTGCGCGAGGCAAATCTAAAGAAAAATATGACGTATATAAGAGGACTGGTTAGCTCGTGGGACTATTTGACGGACAAATGTGTTGACGGTAACGATCCACCCATCGTAATGATAAAACAGGTTCTAGATATGTTGTGTGAATCACGATCCCCGCTCGAGATCACCGATCTGCTGAGTACCTGTACCTACGTGGCAGATGTCTGCACCGAGCTAATGAAGAAATCAAAAGAATATGACTCCGATGATCAGGACGACGTTGTCAAAATCGTCGAAATGATTACAAACGTGGACAAAATTGTTGTAATGTACGTCGATTACATCCTTGACAAAAACATGATGGCCTGCCGCGATTTTCTTTTCTGGTTAGATTACCACTGACGGTATTATTAATCCATTTTGTATCCTGTAACATCCCTGTTATAACCGTTGTACATTTTAGTCTGTGTATGTAACATCATTATATCCATTTTGCATGTTGAATCGTATTAACCCCATTCTTTTTTTTTTTTTAATCAGAGAGTATGTATTTTTTTTACATGTTGTATTTTCCATTTTTACTTATAGCATCTTTCCTATCCTCTATTATATCCATTTTACTTATAGTATTTCTATCATATCCATGTTTACTATCTTTTATTATATCCATTTTACTTATAGTATTTCTATCATATCCATGTTTACTATCTTTTATTATATCCATTTTACTTATAGTATTTCTATTATATCCATGTTTACTATCTTTTATTATATCCATTTTACTCGTAATTATATCCTGTAACATTTTTTTTAATAAAAGATTGATTCAAACCGCTTGTACGCGTCATTCTTTTTGACGGTTGCGACGGCACCATGTCGGAGCTCATGAAAGAGGCTTATTACACCCCCTCCAACCCTGGCTCTTTAGGCGGTAAAAAACGATTAAAAGACGCCGTCTTGAAAGACACCGGGGTCCGTCTAAGCGATAAACAGGTCTCAGAATGGCTGGCTGGTGAGGACGCTTACACATTACACAAACCAGCGCCTATAAAATACAAACGAAACAGAGTGGTCGTGTACGGGGTCGATACTCAGTTCCAGGCCGATCTCGTCGACATGATCGCCTACGCTAAGGATAACGACGGTCATAAATATCTGCTGACGTGCATAGACGTATTTAGCAAGTACGCCTGGGTTCGTGTGTTGAAGAATAAGAGCGGTCTCGAGGTCGCTAGAGCGTTCGAGTCTATCCTCGAAGAGGGCCGCGTGCCTCAGAAATTGCAGACGGATCAGGGAAAGGAATTTTTTAACAAACAATTTCAAGATGTGATGAAAAAGCACGACATTAATCATTTCGCTACCGCTACCGATTTGAAAGCCAGCGTCGTGGAACGATTTAACAGAACCTTAAAAAGTCGTATGTGGCGATTTTTAACGGCTACAAATTCCCGTCGATACATAGATGTTTTACAAGACATCGTGCAGGGGTACAATACCAGTTATCATCGAAGTATCAGAATGAGACCCGTGGACGTCGGTAAAGTAAATGAGGATCAAGTGTTTCAAAACTTGTACGGCGATATAAAGAAGACCGAGAGATCCGTATTTAATTTCAAAGTCGGCGACGTCGTCAGGATTTCTAAAGTGAGAGGTCCGTTCGCGAAAGGTTATGAGCAGAACTACACGGAGGAATTTTTCACCGTATCCTCGCGTATTCCGCGTCAACCCCCGGTCTACAGACTCACCGATTATGACGGCGATGTCATCGAGGGGGTTTTTTACGAAAAAGAGCTGCAAAAAATAATTGTGAGTAAAAACAAATCTTTTAAGGTGGAAAAGATTTTAGGCCAGAAAAAACAAGGGAAATCTACGCTCGTTTTAGTGAAATGGCTAGGGTGGCCTTCAAAATTTAATAGTTACATAGATAAAAAAACTCTGCTGGACTTAAAACACCCCGTCGTTTAACGGACGAGATCATACCGACGAAGGACCGCCATGGACGATCATGGGTTCTACGTCACGTTACCGTGCAATGCGTCGTCGTCGGTTTATCCTGAAAATCGCATATCCTCCTATACGACCAGGTTAGCAAAAGCTATAGACTTGAAAGGACAATGGGAAGTCGGACTCGCCGAAATCGAATATCCTAGAAGTTGGTACAACTTTGATGACGAAGACGGTCATTTCTTCCTACATACGGTCCCGGAACCCCCGGATAGCAAGACCTCCAAAGGCTCTTATAGCGGTTTTTCCGCAATTACGAAATTACACATAAGCGGCGGGTACTACGCAAACATTCGTACAATCCTGCGTGCTATAAATCAACTTACCGCACCGGCGGCCGTTTTGAGTCTCGACGAATTCAAAAACAAGGTGAATCTGACCGCGAAACCCAACATTTCGATAAGTTTTCGAGGGAGGCTAGCCACTATTTTAGGAACGACGCTAAAACCTCTAGGAGGTTTAAACTATCATAAAAAACCAGATTTTACCGTAAACGCCGTCGCGGACGCCCCTCATCAATGCGATATCAACGGGGGGTTCTACACGATGTACGTCTACACGGATATTATCCAATATCAAACGGTCGGCGATTCTTACGTTCCTCTTTTGAGATGCGTACATATATCGGGTAAAAGCAACGACTCGGTCATTGCTAGATACGACAACCCACATTACGCATCGATCAGCAAGGATCACATCACCGACATCACCATAGAGCTGAAGGACGATCAAAACCGCAGAGTACCATTTTCTTACGGGAAAGTCATCGTAAAACTACACTTTAAACCGAAAAATGGTTTATTATAGACCCGGAGAGACCGCCGACTACGTCAGCTACTACCGAAATCAGGCCGGCGGGGATTTGCCGGGCTATGCCGGGGGAGGGGTTATGTACGGAGCGGGGTTAGGGGGTCTTTTCAGAGGCCTGTTCAGGATGGCTGTACCTCTGTTAAAAAGAGGATTTAGCATCGCGAAACCCCATCTAAAATCGGCCGCTAAAAATATAGTATCCGACGTCGTCTCAAACGTATTGACGCGGTCTCATAACGATAAAGCTCAAGACGGATCCGGTCTGATGGTCATGGCCCGTAAGAGGATGTCTAAACCACCCGGTGTGAGGAGGCGTGGTCAGTGGGGAAAGAAGAAAACAACACTCGGACCGAAGAAACGCTCAGTCGTACGCAGAAAGCGTAAGGCGGGTGTTAGACGAAAGGCGTCGATCAAGAGAGTCGTAAAAACCATCTTCTAACATGGCGTTATTGCATCGCATGTCGGGGGAGTGCATCAAGTCCGAGTTGGACCTATTTACGGTCCCGCTGACGCAGACCGTTATTGAGAAAAACGGCTATTTAGAAGTAGCCCCATTATCGGCCATATCGTACTCTGCACCGTTGGAGTTTTTTATCGCCGGCAACGGCGACGATTATTTGGATCTTAACAACACGATGCTCTATCTACGGGTGAAAATCACGGGGCCTGACGGAGCAGATATCGCTCACCCGGCTAAGGTGGGACCGATAAATTACCTGGCAGCTACCATGTTTTCACAGGTCGACGTAACCCTCGGCGACCGTCTGATATCTCAGAGCTCCGGAACTCATCCGTATCGCTGTATCATCGAAAGTCTGCTCAACTACGGTAAAGATACGTTGGAAAGTATTTTCAGCGCCGGGCTGTTTCACAAAGACACGGCCGGTCACATGGACGTACATGACCCCGCAGGTCGTAACGAGGGGTTGACGAAGAGATCGCTCTACACCGGGCGAAGCAGCGAGGTGGAACTGTTAGCCCCCATACACAGCGATATATTCTTTCAAGAGAAACTTTTAATTAACGGATTGGATTTAAAATTACGGTTCATACGGGCTAAGGATGAATTCTGTCTGATGAGGTCCGACGACTTGGCTTACAAATTACATATAGCGGCCGCGTCCCTATTTGTCAAAAAAGTTTCCGTATCACCCCCGGTGAGACTGGCTCACGCCCAAACGCTGCTCTCGACCACGGCCAAGTACCCCATCGACAGGGTCTGTCTAAAATCGTTCTCCATACCCGCGGGCTCTCGAGTTTCCAATCAAGAAAATCTGTTTCTAGGAACGCTGCCAAAGTCTATCGTTATCGGTATGGTCGATAACGACGCATTCACCGGCTCCTACGAGAAAAATCCATTCGCGTTCAAACATTACAATCTGGAATTCCTAACGGTCTACGTGGACGGTCAACAATTTCCCGCCAAGCCCCTACAACCTAATTTCGACGCCGGTTTGGCGGTGCGCGAATATTATCAGCTGGCGATGACGACCGGGAGACACCTTAAAGATCGACCGCTCTGTATCAGCAGGAATGATTTCCTGAACGGATACACGCTCTACGCATTTAACCTGACGCCGGACGAGGACTGCGGTCAGCACATTTCCCTCATCAAGTCCGGGAACATCAGAGTAGAAGCTCGTTTCAGACAAGCTCTGCCGAATACCGTTAATTTAATAATCTACGCCGTATTCGACAGCCTCATTGAAGTGTCTAACCGTAGACAGGTACTGATCGATCACTACTGAGAGATGAACACGCTACAACTCACAGCTATCGCGGATAAAATAGCGTGCGGGACTCATTTTCTCGGGGTTCTGCCGAGCGATCAACTACCCAAAAAACCGTTGGGGATCTTACCGTCGTTCTGCATCGTTAATACCCACCCCTCTCGATCGCGGGGGGAGCATTGGCTAGCCGTTTATTTAGCGCGAGAGGGGACGGCTTGTTTTTTCGACAGCTTCGGCAATCCGCCCGACAGCCCCCGCTTTCCAATCAGCATCAATAACTTTATAGACGTCAACGACGTAGACGTATTATACTCCGACAGACGCGTCCAGGATTATTCATCGGATACCTGCGGACAGCACTGTGTGTTTTTTCTATATCATCTAGCCAGAGGTCGCGACTATAGCCACGTGATGAAACTATACACCGATGATTATATTAGAAATTATAAAATGGTGTCCCTCTTTGTGAAGAGATTGAGACCGCATGTTTGTAATGATAAAATGTTATCGTGCGTTCATTGTGTGCAGACATGTTTGACGTATAAATAAAAAAAAAGCTTAAACCATTATATTTCTCATCGTCTTTTATTTATTTAATCATAAGATACAAATGAATGAATGCTCGATCTAAGGAGTCGTTACATTTCCAGCCATTGTCGTAGGTCGATAGTCGGCGATTTAAACGGCGAGTCTTCAAAATCTCCACCCGAGGGAGGTGAATATCTCCTCCCTTTTTTTCTTTTATAAGGTCTAACGGACGGTGATGGGGGTTCTAAGGGTTTACTCTTTAGAGAGTTAATCGTACGTCTGACCTGTTGGTTCGGCACCGTAGAAAAAGGGATGTTTAATTCGCCAAAGGCGCGTAGAAACTCCGACCATCCCGGAGGTCTCCGTTCATCCCTAACGTTTTGCGGAGCCGTAACATTTTTTAACAAATCGACCATGTGTGAACCTTGTACGACTTTACCCCTGAACACAAACTCCCCGGATTCGTTCCACGAGCTTAGTCCTTTAGCTTTAGACATCTTGTCTAATATGTATCTGCTGTTTTTTACGCTTCTCGACGGGACGTTCTTCAGAACTTCGGCGACGACGGTCTCCTCGGCTTTACCGTCTTCGACGTTAGCGGCAGTCGGCGATTCGTCTTTAGGACCGGGGTCAAGATGGGGTAACGAAAGCGTTAAAACACCGCTCTCACGATCCCCTTGTTTAACGACGGTCAAAAACCTGTTCAGGGTTTGGCTGTAAAGTTTGACTTTTTCATAAGGATTCAAATCGTCGCGGCGTAAAATATTTCTTATGGCGGCGTCCAAATCGCTCTCCACGGTCTGTTGAATGTTCTCGCGAGCATTTTCACTCTTGAGCTTATCCAGTGATGATGAGGGACTAAATACATCTTTTCGGCGTACTCCATCCTAACGTTTCGCTATCAAGCTCGTGAGAAACGGCACGGCGACGCTGAGGAGCGGTAGCAGGAACCCTCCCTTCTGGTTGAAGACTCGTTTCTTGGCCGCTATGCCGATTTTTTTATCGGCTACAAATTTAATAGCCGCTCTTCTCTTTTTCAGTTTTTGGTACTGTTGCCTGCTGACCGGAATGACCCCGTAGAGGATGTTTAGAGCCACTTCGCAGAGCGCTAAAATGAATTCGTCGGACGCCGATTGTAATATAAGGCGTCGTTGTTTAGGAGTGGCTTTATGTAGCATTTTTAACACCGCAGATGCTTACAAAGCCTCGCGGACATGGCGATCACGTTCTTTCTTTTTTTCGGGATATAAACCACTTGACGGTCTGAAAGCAATCCTGTTCTGAGACGGTACTGCTCCGGAGTTTTCGCTTTATAGTCTATCATCAGATATCCGAAAGGTCGGTCGACCGCGTCGTGATAACACTCCATAAAGTATTTCGTGTTTCCGGGGTACATTTGACGACCTAGCATCGCCACTTGATGGACGTCCCGAGGATTTTTAAACAGGATCATATAATTGGCGTTTAAGCTGATGGTTCGACTCGACTTTCCCTGCGCGAATAAATTTGCACTATGTAAATAGAACTGAGATTACGATGGTGACAGTATTGAGTGAACACGCGCTGCAGTTCGACGTTTAGCGCTAGCTTGTTCCATGAGATTCGTCGACGACGAGAAGGTTGGCGGTGGTAACAGGCAGTAAATCATCATCATTCAGACTCTGGGGTATCCTTGTATAATTTAATGTCATACAATTGAAGTAAATCATCGTACAAAGTTTGCCAACAATCATACAACCAAACAATGTTTTCAATTTTCTTCGAAATGATATTCAAACCTTTTTCCAACAAAAGTTTCACAAAATAAGACTTTCCAGAATTGGACGGTCCGGATACAACGCAGCTGAAAGGGTGTTGAAGTCTGAAATCAAATCGGACACATCCTGAGAACCTCTGTGCATCGCCATCTGATCAGTAGCCGTAAGGAAGCGTGGTATAATCGCTTAAAAGCCGACGTTTATCGTAGACGACCTTAAAACCTCTTAACGACTGATTTGTTTTGTAATGTGAGAGTCTTTTTATCCCTCACAATGTTTTCCGTATGAGCCAGGATGTATTTGGATCTATCGTGAGACGTCACATAGCTGTCGACCAGACCAATCAGGGATTCGAGACAGATAGCTTTGGAATTTTTAGCATTCAGAGTTATGCCCTTAGCTTTCATGACGACTTTACCTTTGACCGTCTCAAACGCGTAAGATTTGGAGCGCTGGCACAGAAGGTCGTTATGTGGTCGTCGGGGTCCAATTCGCTCGTCAGCTCCCCTAAATGATCACCCAGAGGAGGCTCCCAGTCGCCGTCCTAGACACGAATATGACGCTGTCGGTGTCAGAGTATAGCAGTCGTTCGCCTAGTCTGTCCATCAATTCGTACAATTCCAGTCGTGCGTGCGCTGTAGTGAAAGCGCCTACAAAAACATTGACGTCGCGCGCCTTGCAAACATCGTCCTTGTCGGGTTTATGCTGGACTAGAGCTACGTCGTCTGAGACGAATGAGAAATAGGACAAGGTGTCGGTGTTGCCAAAAACGATTCTGGTGAAATCTTCGGGCTCGCGCACCAGAATCGTTTGAGGTAAGTTTGGTCTTAAAGAGAAGCGTCCCACAAACTATTCAGAATTAATTTAGTGATCGCCCTTTGGGCGGCGTTGTACTTGATTTTTCCGGGTCGAGTTGAATACCCTCTTTTTCAAAATAGTCACTAATGTAAGCCTCTTTCTCAGCATCCGTGACGACGTTCGGAGGTAGCCCGAAGCTTGTTGTTTCAAACATAAGAAGGTCTTTACGTATTCGGCAAACAACGTGTCTGACCGTTGTGGAAAATGCCAAACCTCGTCTATCTTGGCTATCACATAGCCCTTCTCGATGGCTTTTAAAAGCTCGATACTGACCCAACAGCCCGAGAGCGATCTTTCCTGGTCCGTGTGGGTACAGCTCGAGGTCTGGTTTTGGTCTTGAGCGCAGGTTCTACATAGCGCGAACAGTCAACTTCCCGTTCGAACGGCAAGGAAGGACTGGATGGAGTAAGTTGCGGGGAGGGTACACGGTGGCTTTGATAAGCCCGTAATAATTTTCAATCGGTTCGAAATCTGCGAAAATGATTTCGGGGTGTCCGATCGGGTAGCTTTCCTGGCCTGACAGAAAGGGTACAGACTGGTGAAATCCAGATATCTTATTTTCTCATCGCCGCTCACTTTGTGGTATAGCTTATAGGAGTTGCTACGGCCTCCATAGAGCGTTTCGCGCGGATTCAGCCTCTCGGGGCGGAATAATTGGCCATAAATTCTATCACGGAGGGATCGGTCTTTTCATCCGATTCCATTCGCATTCCCACAGAACCTCGATTTGCAAACCGTACGCTTTCCGGAGAATTTCAATCTTATCGTCAAACTGGTTCCTGAGAACCCCGTAGGGTACTCCGGACAGGGGGTGCGTCTGATTGGGTTCAAAACGACAGCAATGCCCATGGAAAACACACCCCCATACTCTAAACCGTGCTGACGCCGTCCTGCTCGTAGTAGCCGTCTAAAAAGAACTTACCGATCGATACCTCGCCGTGGTTTACGGCGGAGAACGTCCACGTTTTCGAGTCTTTTTTATATACTCGAGCCATTGGATCGAACCGCTCGAGTAGGACTTATTCTGATGGATGTACGCCTTGTTAGCGTCAGGGCTAGCGTGTTTCTGCTGAGATAATGTGTTTTGAAGACCCCCATTGCGCAGCTGGCGATCGTCGTGAACGCAAAAGGGTCGAGTTGGGTGCACTGTAGGAATGACGTCCTGTACTTCATACAGACCTTCACGTAAATACACGACGTCGTTAACGCCGTAGTCGTACAGTTCTTTCCTGAAGTTAAAGAGCTCACCCTGACCGTGCGTACACGCGTCAAACTTTCTTGGGCTTTATCCGACATGTTTCGTAGTTGTAGAACTTTTGTCAGGGTACGGTCCGACGTAGTTCTCATTTTCCACCCTGTTGAAAAGATGGGGGAAAAGCCTTTTTCAGTCGTCGTCAAGTCTAACGCAGCCGGCATTTTGGCGAGAGCGAATGGGAAAAATGAGTAGCTATCGATGTATCGTTGGGCAAATGCGTCGTCGTACATCAGGAGTAGTTTGCACCCTTGCATTATGACCTCGAGCACGATCCCCGCTTTGCAAAAATACTCCAGAATTAGAAAGGCATCAAATCTGGAGGCGTAATGAGCGATGAAGCAGTAGCCTTTGTATCGGGGTTGTCTGAAGCGCTTGATTAGCTTAGCGATACAGTCCGTGCCGTAGGCGGTAAATTTCTGACCTTTGAACGTCATGGCACAGACAAAATTAGCCTCGTGGCGTCCGTTTTCGTAACGCGATTCAAAGTCGTAAAAAATATACTTTTCACACGGTTCCTTAAGCTCTAGAGGTTGTATAAAGCATTGATGTGCTCCATCGTCCGTCAGAGACTCTCGACAATGCACACATTTGTCTGGGGCGCATATGTGTTTGGTTTTCTGGTTGCCCGGTTTAACGTCGTAACGTCGGTTACATAGTTTGCAGTATTTGATCATATCACAGGCGGGGTATTCCTGACCGGGAGGCGGGTTTTTTTATGCATTTCGAAACAATAAGCCGATTTACAGTAACGCAAACAATCGGGGCAATGTAGGTTTCTCGCTTGGAACCTGTAACATTCCGCGTCGAAACAGATGTTGCAGACGTGCTTACATCGATGGTCTCTGCGGTTGCTGTAAGATTTGTAGCAAAATGGACACACATATGTTGAACCGAGGAACGCCTTCAAACTCGTTATCATGTAGTAGTGGTCGTCGTGGAGATACAGAAAGACCGTTTTTGGATGGGGTTCGTCTGAATTTTTGTAGGTTTCTAAGATCATGGCGTTAGATCTGTGAAATACGACGATTTTAATGTCTAGCGCTCGTTCGAACGAGGCTATGTCGCCGAGACCGATTCGGTCTTGGATTGAGAAGCCGACGCTGTTTTGGATGACGGAAGCCAGTTTTTCTAACTCGCTCTCGGGCGTTGGGGTTTAGAAAACGGGCGAGACAGATGGAGAAGCACAAATTATTTGAAATATTGATCGGACAAAATAAACTCGTCTTTTTCCTTTTGATCACCTCATCAACAGCCAAGTCCGTGAGTTTCCGACGACCCCCGCCTTGTCTGTTCATGGCTACGGAAGCTTCAAATTCTACGGTTTGGTCAGATAGTAACCGGTCGTTGCTCTGTAAAACTTTTTCAATTTGATCCATAAACCCATCCACGTCGTAATTATTACCGCGGGTTAAAATCCCGCTAACGGGCGTCTGTAAACTGGGAGCCGTCAATGTGATATTGATCACCGGAGAATTTGGTCAAATTCCCTAGCGAAATTCACAATTCCGGTAAGCATGTCGTGTAAGCGGGCGTGGTAAGAGGCCAAATCTGTAGAGTTAATCTCTCTCAGATTCGTAGTCCTTCTCAATGTCACGCTATTGAAACGAGGTCGTGGTAAAACATGATATCCGTTAACGTCGCCACCCTCGCGAATCAACCTGTCAACGTCTGTACGGCTTAATCGAGTCTGTGTAGTAGGGTCGACGTTACCTGATGTGGACGCTTGCGGAGTTTCATTACCGCGGGGTGGTCTGTGTTGTCAGGATCAGCCTCGGTACACGCCGCCGTGGGGTGTTTAAAACACCTCCGTGTTGTACAACGGGGTCGGTGTCTAGGCTAAGCAGAGGATCGAACAAATTCATATTTGGATTTACGGCTAATTCAAAAAGATCCAAAATAGGAGGGGATTCTTGATTAAACAAATACTGTTCTAAAGAGTCCGGAAGTAAACTTAGCATTTCGATCTCGTCCGGCGTCAGTTCTGTGGAGGATTGACGTAAGTCGTCTGAACCGTCCATTTTTAGATTTCAGACCAAAACACGTACTATTACAAAATCATAGAGTTAAAACAAGCATACATGAACTATTACACATTTCATAGAGTATAAAAAAGCATACATGAACTATTACAAAATCAGAATACAAAAGCATATATGACAAATCAGAGTATAAAAGCAGATATCGGATTATATATGTAAAACAAAGTATAAAAAGCATACATGAAATATTTAAACAATCATAGCAGACGTGAGATATAAGAATTACTTGAAATATCGGATTATATAAATATAAATAATGGGATTATATACGAGACTCGTTGCCCAAACGCGATCAATTGTTGTTAAATCATCTTGTACGTGGCGGAGTCGACGTATTTGTTGTTTTATGTCAACCTGCGCATCGCGAAACACTTGACGAATGACTGAATCGAATTAATGGGCTATGAAACGGAGGCAGATCATCGAATGATTCGTCAACCGCTGAGGCGCCGGCACTTCTTCCACTTCTACTTCTTCCGACGACGGTGAGGGAGAAGGATATGGCGTTTGACCCGCGTTGGTGGTAGACACCTCGTCACGCTCGCTCGTCCAAGAACTCTGGTCCCAGGCATCGATTTGAGACATGCCCAGGTAGTCACGTCATCCTTATGGCTTCTACT